>NW_026608300.1:0-76953 GCF_029499605.1 Hyla sarda
AGAAGACTTGGATTCTGTCACGTCCGAGTAAGGCTGCCGATGGGATGTGGGCAACTGTGCTCCCTGAACGCCTAAGTTTGACGGAAAACGTCCAGGCCCCAGACCAGATCCCGTGCTCATCAAGATTTTTCTTGGGCATGTCCGTCACATCCCCATAACGACCGAGCCAGGTCATGATGTCGTAGCAAGACAGCGACTCGTTACGGGTCAAAACGGTCACTCTCTTGGTTTGGTTCTGCCGGGATATCGCTTTTACAGCGAAATCCCGCCAGCCGGGCTCGTTCTTCACCATCTCGTAATTCGACCAGAAAAGTTCAAGACCCTCTGGCCGAACAAAGCTGATGTCGAACTCAGAAGAACCATAGGGGTGAATCAGGGCAAAGATGTCACTCGCCCTGAACTCCATCTGAAGGAGGAGCTCAACCACCCTTGCCCGGGGCGGGCACGCTGTCACGATGCCGGCTGGCAGGTAGTGGATCCTCTGTGCCAGAGAGGGATTGGCGTGGACCGTGCTAGTGGATCGGTTCTAAGTCACTACTGGTTTTCACCAGAGCCCGCCGCAAAGCGGGATGGTCTTGCTGCGGCGGTAGTGACCAGGTCGTATCCACTAGCAACGGCTCAACCTCTCTGACTGCTGAAGATAGGCGCGGTACAAGGGAGTAGACAGAAGCAAGGTCGGACGTAGCAGAAGGTCGGGGCAGGCAGCAAGGATCGTAGTCAGGGGCAACGGCAGGAGGTCTGGAACACAGGCTAGGAACACACAAGGAAACGCTTTCACTGGCACAATGGCAACAAGATCCGGCGAGGGAGTGCAGGGGAAGTGAGGTATAAATAAGGAGTGCACAGGTGAACACACTAATTAGAACCACTGCGCCAATCAGCGGCGAAGTGGCCCTTTAAATCGCAAAGACCCGGCGCGCGCGCGCCCTAGGGAGCGGGGCCGCGCGCGCCGGGACAGGACCGACGGAGAGCGAGTCAGGTACGGGAGCCGGGGTGCGCATCGCGAGCGGGCGCCACCCGCATCGCGAATCGCATCCCGGCTGGAGGCGGTATCGCAGCGCCCCGGGTCAGTGGATCTGACCGGAGCGCTGCAGTGACGAGAGTGTAGCGAGCGCTCCGGGGAGGAGCGGGGACCCGGAGCGCTCGGCGTAACAGTACCCCCCCCCTTGGGTCTCCCCCTCTTCTTAGAGCCTGAGAACCTGAGGACCAGACTTTTGTCTAGAATATTGTCCTCAGGTTCCCAGGATCTCTCTTCTGGACCACAACCCTCCCAATCAACTAAAAAAAAAGTTTTCCCTCTGACCTTCTTGGATGCCAGAATCTCTTTGACGGAGAAGATGTCCGAGGAGCCGGAAACAGGAGTGGGGGAAACAAGTTTGGGAGAGAAACGGTTGATGATAAGTGGTTTAAGAAGAGAAACGTGAAAGGCATTAGGGATACGAAGAGAAGGAGGAAGAAGAAGTTTGTAAGAGACAGGATTAATCTGGCACAAAATTTTGAAAGGACCAAGATAGCGTGGTCCCAACTTGTAGCTAGGGACACGGAAGCGGACATATTTAGCGGAGAGCCATACCTTGTCTCCAGGAGAAAAAATGGGAGGAGCTCTTCTTTTCTTATCAGCAAACTTCTTCATGCGTGATGAAGCCTGTAAGAGAGAATTTTGGGTCTCTCTCCATATGGTGGAAAGATCACGAGAAATTTCATCCACAGCGGGCAGACCAGAGGGCAAGGGGGTAGGGAGGGGAGGAAGAGGGTGACGGCCGTACACCACGAAAAATGGGGATTTGGAGGAAGATTCAGAGACTCTGAAGTTATACGAGAATTCGGCCCATGGTAGAAGATCTGCCCAATCATCCTGGCGGGAGGAAACAAAATGTCGTAAATAATCACCCAAGACCTGGTTAATTCTTTCTACTTGTCCATTGGATTGAGGATGATATGCAGAAGAAAAGTTTAATTTAATCTTGAGTTGTTTACAGAGAGCCCTCCAGAATTTTGACACGAATTGGGCGCCTCTATCCGAGACGATCTGCGTGGGCAACCCGTGAAGACGAAAAATGTGTACAAAAAATTGTTTAGCCAACTGAGGCGCTGAAGGAAGACCAGGAAGAGGGATGAAATGTGCCATTTTGGAGAATCGATCAACGACCACCCAAACAACAGTGTTGCCACGGGATGGGGGTAAGTCTGTAATAAAATCCATACCAATCAGAGACCAAGGCTGTTCGGGGACAGGCAGAGGATGAAGAAAACCAGCGGGCTTCTGGCGAGGAGTCTTATCCCGGGCACAGACAGTGCAGGCTCGCACAAAGTCCACGACATCCGTCTCCAGAGTCGGCCACCAATAGAAGCGAGAGATGAGTTGCACAGATTTCTTGATGCCTGCATGACCTGCGAGATGGGAGGAGTGACCCCATTTGAGGATTCCGAGGCGTTGGCGTGGAGAGACGAAGGTCTTTCCTGGAGGAGTTTGCCTGATGGAGGCTGGAGAAGTGGAAATCAGGCAGTCAGGAGGAATGATGTGTTGCGGAGAGAGTTCAACTTCCGAAGCATCCGAGGAACGAGAGAGAGCATCGGCCCTAATGTTCTTATCGGCAGGCCGAAAGTGAATTTCAAAATTAAATCGGGCAAAGAACAGAGACCACCTGGCCTGGCGAGGATTCAGCCGTTGGGCAGACTGGAGATAGGAGAGGTTCTTGTGATCGGTGTAAATAATAACTGGAAATCTTGATCCCTCCAGCAGATGCCTCCATTCCTCAAGTGCTAATTTAATGGCTAGAAGCTCTCGATCCCCGATGGAGTAGTTCCTCTCCGCCGGAGAGAAGGTCCTAGAAAAAAACCACAAGTAACAGCATGCCCGGAAGAATTTTTTTGTAGAAGGACCGCTCCAGCTCCTACAGAGGAGGCATCAACCTCCAATAGGAAGGGTTTAGATGGGTCAGGTCTGGAGAGCACGGGAGCCGAAGAAAAGGCAGACTTGAGCCGTTTAAAGGCGTCTTCCGCTTGAGGAGGCCAAGACTTGGGATTGGCATTTTTTTTGGTTAAAGCCACGATAGGAGCCACACCGGTAGAAAAATGTGGAATAAATTGCCTGTAATAATTGGCGAACCCCAAAAAACGTTGGATAGCACGGAGTCCGGAGGGGCGTGGCCAATCTAAGACGGCAGAGAGTTTGTCTGGATCCATTTGTAGTCCCTGGCCAGAGACCAAGTATCCTAGGAAAGGAAGAGATTGGCATTCAAACAGACATTTCTCTATCTTGGCATAAAGTTGATTGTCACGAAGTCTCTGAAGAACCATACGGACATGCTGGCGGTGTTCTTCTAGATTGGCAGAAAAAATCAGGATATCGTCCAGATATACAACAACACAGGAGTATAAGAGATCACGAAAAATTTCATTAACAAAGTCTTGGAAGACGGCAGGGGCGTTGCACAGGCCAAAGGGCATGACCAGATACTCAAAGTGTCCATCTCTAGTGTTAAATGCCGTTTTCCATTCATCCCCCTCTCTGATGCGGATGAGATTATAAGCACCTCTTAAGTCCAGTTTGGTAAAGATGTGGGCACCTTGGAGGCGATCAAAGAGTTCAGAGATGAGGGGTAGGGGGTAGCGGTTCTTTACCGTGATTTTATTAAGACCGCGGTAGTCAATGCAAGGACGTAGAGAGCCATCTTTTTTGGACACAAAGAAAAATCCGGCTCCGGCAGGAGAGGAGGATTTACGGATAAAGCCCTTTTTTAAATTTTCCTGGATGTACTCAGACATAGCAAGAGTCTCTGGGGCGGACAGAGGATAAATTCTGCCCCGGGGTGGAGTAGTGCCCGGGAGGAGGTCAATAGGACAATCATAAGGCCTGTGAGGAGGTAGAGTCTCAGCTTGTTTTTTGCAAAAAACATCCGCAAAGTCCATATAGGCCTTAGGGAGACCGGTTACAGGGGGAACCACAGAGTCACGGCAAGGGGTACTGGGAACCGGTTTTAGGCAGTCCTTGAAACAAGAGGGCCCCCAACTCTTGATCTCCCCAGTGGACCAATCCAGGGTTGGGGAATGGAGTTGAAGCCAGGGTAGTCCAAGGAGAATTTCGGAAGTGCAATTGGGGAGGACCAAAAATTCAATCTTCTCGTGATGAGGTCCGATGCACATTAGAAGGGGCTCCGTGCGGAAACGTATGGTACAGTCCAATCTTTCATTGTTTACACAATTGATGTAGAGGGGTCTGGCGACACTGGTCACCGGGATGTTGAACCTGTTGACGAGAGAGGCCAAAATAAAATTTCCTGCAGATCCGGAATCCAAGAAGGCCATAGTAGAGAAGGAGAAGGCAGAGGCAGATATCCGCACAGGCACAGTAAGACGTGGAGAAGCAGAGTAGACATCAAGGACTGTCTCACCTTTGTGCGGAGTCAGCGTACGTCTTTCCAGGCGGGGAGGACGGATAGGACAATCCTTCAGGAAGTGTTCGGTACTGGCACAGTACAGGCAGAGATTCTCCATGCGGCGTCGTGTCCTCTCTTGAGGTGTCAGGCGAGACCGGTCGACCTGCATAGCCTCCACGGCGGGAGGCACAGGAACGGATTGCAGGGGACCAGAGGAGAGAGGAGCCGGGGAGAAAAAACGCCTCGTGCGAACAAAGTCCATATCCTGGCGGAGCTCCTGACGCCTTTCGGAAAAACGCATGTCAATGCGAGTGGCTAGATGAATGAGTTCATGTAGGTTAGCAGGGATTTCTCGTGCGGCCAGAACATCTTTAATGTTGCTGGATAGGCCTTTTTTAAAGGTCGCGCAGAGGGCCTCATTATTCCAGGATAATTCTGAAGCAAGAGTACGGAATTGTACGGCGTACTCGCCAACGGAAGAATTACCCTGGACCAGGTTCAACAGGGCAGTCTCAGCAGAAGAGGCTCGGGCAGGTTCCTCAAAGACACTTCGAATTTCCGAGAAGAAGGAGTGTATAGAGGCAGTGACGGGGTCATTGCGGTCCCAGAGCGGTGTGGCCCATGACAGAGCTTTTCCAGACAGAAGGCTGACTACGAAAGCCACCTTAGACCTTTCAGTAGGAAACTGGTCCGACATCATCTCCAAGTGCAGGGAACATTGGGAAAGAAAGCCACGGCAGAATTTAGAGTCCCCATCAAATTTATCCGGCAAGGATAGTCGTAGACCAGAAGCGGCCACTCGCTGCGGAGGAGGTGCAGGAGCTGGCGGAGGAGATGATTGCTGAAGCTGTGGTAGTAGCTGCTGTAGCATCACGGTCAGTTGAGACAGCTGTTGGCCTTGTTGCGCTATCTGTTGTGACTGCTGGGCGACCACCGTGGTGAGGTCGGCGACAACTGGCAGAGGAACTTCAGCGGGATCCATGGCCGGATCTACTGTCACGATGCCGGCTGGCAGGTAGTGGATCCTCTGTGCCAGAGAGGGATTGGCGTGGACCGTGCTAGTGGATCGGTTCTAAGTCACTACTGGTTTTCACCAGAGCCCGCCGCAAAGCGGGATGGTCTTGCTGCGGCGGTAGTGACCAGGTCGTATCCACTAGCAACGGCTCAACCTCTCTGACTGCTGAAGATAGGCGCGGTACAAGGGAGTAGACAGAAGCAAGGTCGGACGTAGCAGAAGGTCGGGGCAGGCAGCAAGGATCGTAGTCAGGGGCAACGGCAGGAGGTCTGGAACACAGGCTAGGAACACACAAGGAAACGCTTTCACTGGCACAATGGCAACAAGATCCGGCGAGGGAGTGCAGGGGAAGTGAGGTATAAATAAGGAGTGCACAGGTGAACACACTAATTAGAACCACTGCGCCAATCAGCGGCGAAGTGGCCCTTTAAATCGCAAAGACCCGGCGCGCGCGCGCCCTAGGGAGCGGGGCCGCGCGCGCCGGGACAGGACCGACGGAGAGCGAGTCAGGTACGGGAGCCGGGGTGCGCATCGCGAGCGGGCGCCACCCGCATCGCGAATCGCATCCCGGCTGGAGGCGGTATCGCAGCGCCCCGGGTCAGTGGATCTGACCGGAGCGCTGCAGTGACGAGAGTGTAGCGAGCGCTCCGGGGAGGAGCGGGGACCCGGAGCGCTCGGCGTAACACACGCATCTTTACCCCTCCAAATCAGACGGGCCACATTCCTACGGTTACTATCCTGCCCGGGAGTCGGGAGGGACCACATCACCTCCCCATTCTGTTCTTGGAAGGCACCCAGACCATGCCTCTCTATCCAAAAAGACAGGTCAACCGAACCCCTCCCTTCTACCTCAATTGACCTATCACCCTTACGCAGAGCCTCCAGGAGGCGCCGCTGCAAGTGACCCCCAGAACCAGATGGAGACGGAGACCCTCTTGATTCCCCGGCAGCGACGCTGGCATAGCTTCTAGCAGTCGCCACCAGGGGGGCAGCCGAACCAGCCCCTACTTCCTCAGTACTCTTTACTGATCCAGTGACATCCCTTTGCCTGCCTCCAGCACTCTTCTCTTGCACACCGATAGCATCCCTCTCTTGTACACCTCTAGCACCCCTCTCTCGCACACCGCTAGCATCCCTTTCTTGCACACCGCTAGCACCCCTCTCTCGCACACCGCTAGCACCCCTCTCTTGCACACCGCTAGCACCCCTCTCTTGCACACCGCTAGCACCCCTCTCTTGCACACCGCTAGCACCCCTCTCTAGTACACCTCTAATGCCCCACTCTTGCACACTGCTAACATTTTCATGCAACATACCATCACCAAAATTTTCACTCTCTTTTGCACTCTTCCCTTTCACACTATTATCCTGGCTAAACTTTCCTGAGCTGGCCGGGTTATTTGCGTATGCCACGGGGGTTTGTGCTGCTGGTCCCGCCCCCGATGACCGCTTTTTCGGTTCTGGCGATGTTACTTCCAGTTCCAGTGATGACACTTCCTTCAACGCCGATGATGTTCCCAGTGAGAACTGCTTCACACTGGGTGGGATCTGTCCCTCCGGACGCACCCCCACCCCTCCTACAGCAGCCGACGTGGAGGGATTCCCCACAGCGTCAGTGCAACCTTCAGGAGCCACCTTACCCGACCGCCCGGGCTTTTCTACCAATCCAGACGCATGGACACTCCCCCCCCCTCACAGAGGAGTGCCCTGCTACGCCCAGATCGCTCGGGGGACCGCCCCCCGAGCAGACAGCAACATCACCAAGCTCCGGCACTAGGACACGCCCCCTGCCCACCTGGGGTGGTCCTGCAGCATCGGAGTCGCCCACCTTAAGCCTGTCCTGCCCTTCCCTACCGACTGGACAGGCGGCTCCTTGGCGTCTGCAGCCATCTTAGAAACCTTATCCACCATGTACCCCCCATTCTGGCCCCGCTTTACAGCAAAAGCGGGGTCGGGCAGACTGGGGGGCCCACCAGCCTGAACCACCTTTTCAGATGGCCCAGACTGCTGGAGAGAAGAATAAACAAGTCTGGTGACCTCTCCTTTTTTCCTTTTATTTCTCCTCTTCCTCTTGCCCTTCACCTCAGTATCTGGGCCTAAGTCATTTCCAAATGAGAAGTTCTCAAAATGGGTAGGTGACTCTTGGAGCACAATCGCCTTCAGCAATCCACCACCAATTAACCCATTGCTGCTGCCGCTGTCGTCACTGCTGTCATCTGACGTTACAGGCAGGGCTACCTGAGCAGGATTTATGTATGAACTCTGGGTTGTGTCCTCCTCCTCTATTTCACTCTCCTCTGCACCACCATCTTGCTTCTCTTTAGCACCTTCCTCAGCACTGTCCTCTCTTTCTCCACCACCATCTTCCTCCACACTGTCCTCCTCAGCACTGTTCTCTCTTTCTCCTCCACCATCCACCTCCACACCATCCTCCTCTGCACTGCTTTCGCTGTGACTGACCTCCTCCTCTCTTTCTGGGTTCTGCTGGCCTCTGAACCGACTTTCATTGCAGAGTTTTTCTCTGAAGATACCAGCCCCTTCCATGATCTCCATCCTCACCCTTTCTACCTCCTCAACCTCTTTTTTCAGGGTGCGCACTTTAGCCGAATACACTGGCCTTCGATTTTTTGAGGTGTAATCAGCCTGGTAACGGGCAAATTTTAAGTCCTCTCTTAGCCCACGAAGCATTTTGCCAAGACACTCATACTCCGCCATTTTTGCTTGGATTCGGGACCCAAAAGTGGCCAAAGACTCCCTGGGACCCAATGCCCCCCATTGCTGGGGTTCAGAGGTACCTTGCCTCCCCATGTTTCTCCTCAACTCCTCACCTTCATGCAGGTCTTTACCTGCAGCCTTGCTTGTAGCCTTCCTTGCAGCCTTGCGGCTTCCAGATATGGACGGTGGAGTTGGTTCTGCATTTCTGCGGATCCTGGAGGATCTCCGTACCCCATCCTGGGAGTTGGCCGTTGCAATGTCACCTCCACCTCCCGCCGGCCTGGTAAGGGAGATGGGGACGTTGGGGTTCATGCAGGGAAACCCTTCCCCGAAGGCTGCCACAAACCTGGGGGGGGGGGGGGGGGAGGGCTGGTGAAAATCCTGCTGCTCTCTGGTTCTCTGGTTCTCCTGGAGCTGACGATCACACAACCACACCCTGAACAGGAAGTAGTGCAACAGCTGGAGACACCCTATTTGGAAAGCACTGCTGTAGGGTAATTTGGTGGTGGATGCAAATCCCTAATTTAGGCCTCAAATGCACATGGTGCTCTTTCACTTTGGAGCCCTCTCATATTTCAAGGCAACAGTTTTTGGTTACAAATTTTTTTTCTCTTCTTTTACCCCTTAAGAAAAGGTAAATTTTGGGTCTACACCAGCATGTTAGTGTAAACAGAGTGTACCATATACATTTGAGGCCTAAATTGGTGATTTGCACAGGGGTGGCTGGTAGTTACAGCAGTTCTGACATAAACATAAAAAACACCCATATGTGACCCCCATTTAGAAAACTACACCCCTCACGTAAAGTAACAAGGGGTATAGTGAGCCTTAACATCCCACAGGTGTTTGACAAATTTTTGTTAAAGTTGGAGGTGAAAATAAAAAAATGTATATTTTTTTCCCTAAAATGCTATTGTTACCCCAATTTTATCATTTTCACAAGGGGTAATAGGAAAAAAAGCCCAGCAAAATTTGTAACCCCATCTCTTCTGAGTCAGAAAATACCCCACATGTGGATGTAAAGTGCTCTGCGGGTGAACTACAGGGCTCAGAAGAGAAGGAGCACCATTGGGCTTTTGGAGAGAGAATCTGGCTGAAATTGAAGGCCATGTGCGTTTAGGCCTCCATGGTGCCAGAACAGTGAACCCCCCCCCCCCCCCCCACACACACACACACACACACACACACATGTGACCCCATTTTGGAAACTACACCCCTAATAAGAAGTGCAGTGAGCATTTACATCTCACAGGTGTCTGATAGATTTTTTTGAGCAGTGGTCTGCCAAAAGAAAAATGAAAATTTTTCATTTGCACAGCCCACTGTTCCAAAGATCTGTCAAATGCCAGTGGGGTTTAACCCCTTAAGGAACCAGCCCATTTTCACCTTAAGGACCCAGCCATTTTTGCACATCTGACCATTGTCATTTTAAGCATTAATAACTCTGGGATACTTTTACTTTTCATTCTGATTCTGACATTGTTTTTTCGTGACATATTCTACTTCATGTTAGTGGTAAATTTTTGTCGAGGCTTGCATCATTTCTTGGTGAAAAATTCCAAAATTTGATGAAAAAATTGAAAATTTAGCATTTTTCTAACTTTGAAGCTCTCTGCTTGTAACAAAAACAGACATTCCAAATAAATAATATATTGATTCACAGATACAATATGTCTACTTTATATTTTAATCATAAAGTTGACAGGTTTTAACTTTTAGAAGATATCAGAGGGCTTCAAAGTTCAGCAGCACTTTTCCAATTTTTCACAACATTTTCTAAATTGGAATTTTTCAGGGACCAGTTCAGTTTTGAAGTGGATTTGAAGGGCCTTCATATTAGAAATACCCCACAAATGACCACATTATAAAAACTGCACCCCTCAAAGTATCCAAAATGACATTTGGGTAAGTGTGTTAACCCTTTAGGTGTTTCACAGGAATAGCAGCAAAGTGAAGGAGGAAATTCAAAATCTCCATTTTTTACACTCGCATGTTCTTGTAGACCCAGTTTTTGAATTTTTACAAGGGGTAATAGGAGAAAAAGCCCCCCAAAATTTGTAACCCAATTTCTCTAGAGTAAGGAAATACCTCATATGTGTATGTAAAGTGTTCGGCTGGTGCAGTAGAGGGCTCAGAAGGGAAGGAGCAACAATGGGATTTTGGAGAGTGAATTTTTGCTGAAATGGTTTTTGGGGGGCATGTCACATTTTGGAAGCCCCTATGGTGCCAGAAGAGCAGAAAACCCCCACATGGCATACCATTTTGGAAACTACACCCCTCAAGCCACGTACCAAGGGGTCCAGTGAGCCTTAACACCCCACAGGTCTTTTACGACTTTTCGTTAAATTTGGATGTGTAAATGAAAAAAAAAAAAAAAAAAGTTTCACTTCCAGGCAGTGGAAGAGAGGTGGTTGTGGTTGTGATAAATATAAAGCAAATACACTATGTTGAGCTAGCGATTGTTTGTCTGTATACAAGAGTGTGAAGCATACAAGTGAGTGAGTATAAAAGTGAGGGGACTTAAAATTAAGGGACTTTAAATTCAGGAAGTTTAAATTGAAATATTTGATTTTTTTTTCTTTTCTGTTAATTTTTGCAATCCCCAAATCTAGTATGACCTCCATGTTGGAAAAGGCAGTCCAGTGTGCATCTTGCGCAATGTATGCAATCCTTGAACAACAGTTTGAGGGTGCATATTGTTGTGCGAGATGTGTGCGAGTTGCTCATTTAGAAGCCCAGATCCTGGATCTAGAGGAGCAACTGGCAACACTGAGATGCATTGACAACCCGCAGAGTAGTCTCCTGCTCACTGAGCAGGTACTCTCTGGGGTCGAGGTGGGGATGGATAGTGGGACGGAGGGGCAGGACAGTCAGGCAGTTAGCTGGGTTACAGTTAGAAAACGGGGTAGAGGGAAAAGTGTCAGGGAGGCTAGTCCTGAACTGGCACACCCCAACAAGTTTGCCCAGTTGGCAGATGAGGGGGATGTCATTTCAGAGCTAGCGGTACTGCAGCAGGACTCTGCCTCTGACCGCCAGGGGGGTGTCTGCTCCAGTAAGGAGGGAGGGAGGAGAGCAGGGCAGGCCAGACAGGTACTGGTAGTGGGGGACTCAATTATTAGGGGGACAGACAGGGTGATCTGTCACAAAGACCGGGATAGCCGAACAGTGTGTTGTCTTCCTGGCGCTCGAGTTCGGCACATCGCGGATCGGGTTGACAGGTTGCTGGGTGGGGCTGGAGAAGACCCAGCAGTCATGGTACATATTGGCACCAATGACAAAGTAAGAGGTAGATGGAGTGTCCTTAAAAATGATTTCAGGGACTTAGGCTGCAAGCTTAAGGCAAGGACCTCCAAGGTAGTATTTTCTGAAATATTACCTGTACCACGAGCCGTACCAGAGAGGCTGCGGGAGATAAGGGAGGTAAACAAGTGGCTCAGAAGCTGGTGTAGGAAGGAGGGGTTTGGGTTCATGGAGAACTGGGCAGACTTCGACTTTAAAGGAAACAGATTTCTGACTATAGCTAAAGACCATTATCTGTCCCAAATGGTGCAGGGCCTGACCAGAGGGGGCGCCCTACTAGACTTAATATTTACCAACGTACTGAAACTGGCAGAGTAATTAATGTGCAAGTAGATGGACACCGAGGAAATAGTGATCATAATGTAATACATTATAACTTGTTCTTCAATAAGGGAATCTCTCGAGGGGCCACAAAAACAATGAACTTTCGAAAAGCAAAGTTCGATCAACTCAGAGAAGCCCATAACAATATAAAATGGGATAATGTCCTCAAAAATAACAATACTGACACTAAATGGGAGACTTTTAAAAATATCTTAAATTTTCACTGTAAGATGTATATACTTTATAGGAATAAAAGGGTCAGAAATAAAAGTAAACCAATATGGATGAATAAAAATGTTAAGGGGGCAATAAATGACTAAAATAAAGCATTTCAGTTACTAAAACAGGACAGCAGTGAAGAAGCATTAAAAAGCTATAGAGAAAAATGTGAAATATGTAAAAAACAGATAAAAGCCGCAAAAATAGAGACAGAAAGACTCATTGCCAAAGAGAGTATGACTAACACCAAAATGTTCTTTAATTATATAAATAGCAAAAAGGTCAAAAATGAAAGTGTTGGCCCTTTAAAAAATAATGAGGAAGAAATTATAAACGGGGATCAGGAAAAAGCAAATATACTAAAATTCTTCTCCACTGTATTCACTGAGGAAAATGAAATGCCAGGTGAAATACAGTGTGATAAGGTAAGCTCCCCAGTACAGGTCACCTGTCTAACCCAGGAAGAAGTACAGTGCCACCTACAAAAAATCTAAATAGACAAATCACCAGGTCCAGATGGCATTCACCCCCATGTTCTAAAGGAATTAAGTAATGTAATAGACAGACGCGGAGGTGTTGAGGGGCATGTGTGGAACTCCGCTACTCCTTGCTGGGATTTGAATAGACTGGCCCAGACCCTTTCTTGTGGATGGAGAGTGGAGCTGAGTAAAACGATCAGACTTTACATGTGATGAATATCTAACAGTGCAGAAGCCGGTGAAACCATTGATTAATACCCCGGCAATATTCTGAACAGAAGCAGCCTCTTGCACTGGCCCCATGTGGAATGGACAATATTGGATGCCTGACTCTCTGCCTGGTCACTCCTCCTAACGATTTGGAGAAACCGGGACTCATGGACTAAATTGAACAACTTGGTCTTAGCAGAATTCCTCTCTCATGAAATTGGACCCCTCCCTGGACCCAATAAGATCAGTGACTCTGGGGGGTGATTGCACTGTCTACCAGGGGGAGCGTGAATACGCTAATGATTCTGTAGTTGCATATTAGTATGCTATATTTGGTGGTGGATATTTCTGGATCAGGGTGTGATACCCTAGGTTTTAAGCGCTCCCCAGAGCCATATGGGACTGTGAATTCTTACTTTTGTATGCTGTAAATAACGGGATTTAAATTCTCGAGTGGGAGGGGCCTATGGTGTATAAAGTTGCTAAGTTGGTCCGTGATATCCCCGTAGTGATACATACACCCCACAAATATAAAGTGAAGAGAAATAGTGGGTGAAATGGCCCCTAAGGTGAACCCCAGAAGATCAGGGGGTAGCTCGCCACAAAAAGATAAGGGGGCTATGGGTAAATTGGATAAAATATGGAAGTCTCCAGCTGTGGGTATAAAAACTAGAACCCAGAAGGATCTCTCCCCTAGTAAAACAGGCTCTAGGTACTCGGTCTTGGCGGTGGAAGAAACTGAGGAAGGGCAGTCTGTGCCCCCTGTGGGAACACAGATGTTGGAGGAGATCTTGGGAGGGGTGAAAAAATCTAATTGTGCAATTGAGGAGATAAATAAACAATTAGGTGTGGTATCTACCGAGGTATCTCTGATAAGACACGATATGACTAAAATGAGAGATAGGATTTCCAGACTGGAGGAAGAAGCCCCTAAAACAGAAAATAGGATTAAGGTTTTGGAGGAGGAGGTTAATGACTTGAAAAAGGAGAGGACATCTGTTAAAGATAAGCTCACTGACCTTGAGGATAGATCCAGACGTTGTAATATAAGGATGGTGGGGTTTCCTGATGGGATGGTGGGGTTTCCTGAGGGGGTGGAGGGGGGGGGGGACTCTGCCATACAGTTTCTTAGTAGGTGGTTGAAGGAGGGGATAGGGGAAGGGCATCTTACTCCAATGTTTGGGATTGAACGAGCTCATCAGTGCCAAGGCGTATTCCCCCTCCGGGGGGTCCCCCTAGGACAATCCTAATTAAGTTATATACCTCCCAGGACAGGGATACTATCCTTAGGAGGGCAAGAGAGATGAGGGACCTACAGTATAATGGACAGAATATTTTTCTATATCCGGATTTCTCTTGGGAGACCCAGAGGAAAAGGGCATCCTTTCGGGAGATAAAAAGGCGGCTAAAGAACGCAGGGGTGCCCTTCTCTCTGCTGTTTCCAACGAGACTCCGGGTTGAGCATAAGGGAAAGGTAACAATATTTGGAACCCCACAAGAAGTCTCAGATTGGATGGATAAATAAGGCATCTAATATAAGGCACTACTGTGGCATTAGGGGTTGGAAGTATTAGTTGAGTAATAATGTTACGTCTCGGGGGGGAGGGGGAGGGGTTGGGGGGTTCTCTGGGGTGTCACTAGGATAGGAGTGCATAGTAGAAGTACGGTGCATTATGGGGAGAGGGGGGGTGCGGGGGGGGGGGAAGGATAAGGGAAAGGAGGGAGGGATGGCACGGGATGATCAAAAGAGTGTTTTTTTTTTTTTTTCTCTCTCTCTTCTTCTTCTCTCTTTTCTTTTTTCTCTTAGGCAAATATATCTATGCTTAAATTATTAGCCTGGAACATACGAGGTATGTCGGATAGAATTAAAAAGTGTGCAGTCTTCGATTATATTCGGAGGTGCCTTCCTGCGATCATATGTTTAGTTGAGACCCATAGGTCAAGAGATGAGCAGATACTTCCAAGGAAGTGGGCCAAAGAAGAATACCACTCCAGACTCTCTTCCTACTCCATGGGAGTATCAGTATATGTTCACAGGAGGGTACCATTCGAGACTAAGAATGCAAAGGTAGATAAGTATGGTCGATATGTATTTCTTTATGGAATATGGGAAGATAGGGCAGTCATCTTGGCTTTTGTTTATATTCCTCCATCTTTTAGAGTGGATGTTCTGAGGGACCTCGTGAGCTATAGCGAAAGTAAGACACATTCGGCATTATGGATAGTTGGAGATTTGAACAATGTAATAGACCCTAGTATGGACAGATACAAATTAGGTAGGAATGTAGGGGGGAACGAAACAGCATTGGCGAGATACTGTGGAGAGATGAATTGGGTTGATGGGTGGCGGAAACTAAACCCAGGAGTAAGACAGTACTCATGTTTTAGTACCTCATATAACACCGCTTCCCGAATTGACTTATGCCTGTGTGATAAGAATGCAATGACCTGGACCAGCAGGGTGCAGTATAAAGCTAAAACCCTATCGGACCATTGCCCAGTGGTGGTGGAAATTGGAGGTAAGGTAATGGGTGGGAAAAGGTTGGGCTTTCGGCTCAACCCCCACTGGATTGAATTAGTGGGCGACCAGGACTGGTTTAGACAGGAAATAGAGGCATTCTGGGAGATTAATCATAAGTCCGCAAACCCTCAGGTGGTATGGGATACTATGAAGGCATACTTGAGGGGTCTATATATAGGGCGAATCAATAAAAAAAAAAAAGGAATTCTCACAGGAAGAATCAGTACTGAATAGTAAAGTGGCAACATTAGAAGCAGGGATAGAAGAGGATAGTGGGGGGAACAGCTGTTAGAACTGAAGGCAGCTCAAGAGGAATATAAAGAATATCTACTTAAAAAGGCACAAAATAAACTATTCTTCAGTGGGCAATTTAATTTCTTTGAGAAAGGGAAACCAAATAAGACACTGTCAAGATTACTTAAAAATCAAGGCGACGAACGTGGTATTATGGCTCTGAGGAGGGAGGATGACAGCATAACCACAGATAGAGAAGAAATAGCCCAAATGGTTGGCTCTTTTTTCTCCAATCTCTATATGGGCAGCTATATTAATAGGGCGGAGGTAGCGGAATTCTTGAGGGGAATTAATATTCCGAGTTTGACAGAGGATGTCAGGGACTCCCTGGATGACCCAATCTCCCTCCAGGAATTGGAGGAGGCATTGGCATCAATCCAAGGGAATACATCCCCTGGGTCTGACGGCATTCCTTTCTAGATATATAGAATATACTCAATCCTGCTGCTTCCAAAACTGCTGGGTATCATTAATGAATCCTGGAGGGGGGGGGGGGTTCTCCCTAAATCTATGTGTGAGGCTAATATTAGACTCATTAGGAAAAAAGATAAGGATCCCTTGGATTTGGGCTCATATCTCCTTGCTTAATACAGATATAAAGATAATAGCGAAAGCACTGGCAAGGAGATTGGATAAAGTAGTGGAGGTAGTGGTGGGCGGTGACCAGGGAGGGTTTAGGTCAGGAAGAACGGTTCATGACAATATCCACCAGGTGTATGAAGCAATCCAGAGTGGATCCCGTGGCCCCCGCTCCATTCTGTCATTGGATGCTACTAAAGCTTTTGACAGGGTGGAGTGGGAATACCTCTGGGAAGTTTTGAAAAGGGTTAGGGTGGGCCCGAGGTTTTTGAGTTATATTCAGCTACTATACACTAACCCCGAGGCGAGTGTGGTGGTAGATGGAACCCCCTCCTACCCATTCAAACTAAGTAGAGGAACAAGGCAGGGCTGCCCCCTCTCACCCTTTTTATTTTTAATTTATATTGAACCCTTAGCGGCTTGGATAAGAGATAATGATGTTTATGAGGGATTTGGAGTAAATGGAGAGAAGAGTAAGATCTTGTTATTTGTAGATGATATCCTCCTTTTTGTAACTAACCCACAAGAAAAAATACATCGTATCATTAAGATGTTCGAGGCATTTGCCCCTCTATCTGGGTTGGACATAAATTGGAGTAAATCTACTATGCTCCCCCTGGATGAAGATATGGGGGAGACGGTGGGAAGACTATCCGTGTTAAAAAAAAATGAATGTCTCCATTATCTGGGAGTAAAAATAGCAGCCACGAATGATAGGTTTGTGATTAACAATATACTGCCCCTTTTGAATAGTTTAGCGAAGAGAGTAGAAGTATGGATTAAAATGCCCTTCTCTATGTCAGAAAGGATGGCGATAATAAAAATGGTGGTCCTCCCACAGATCCTTTTTTTTCTTGCTACCTCGCCAGTGTGGATCGGCAAATGCTGGTTCCGGAAGATAGAAGTGATACTGGGTAGATTGTTATGGGGAAGAAAAAGGGTTCGTCTGAAGTACAGATATTTTATGGCCCCTGGAGATAGGGGGGGATTGGATATGCCCAATTTCTTTGTTTATTACATGGCCGCGCAGTTGGTACGAATCGTGAATTGGAGAAATTTTAGATATCTGGAGAAGATTGTAGTAGATAAGGAGAAAGTGAACATATATGAGGTGTTGGAATGAGATGATTATGAGGAGAGTGGGTCAAATAACACGATGTTATTGTATAAATATAGGAAAGTATGGGAAAGATTAAAGGGAGAATTACATGTAGGAAATAGTTTTGGGTTCACACCCCTATGGGGTAACAATAAATTTAAAGAATTGGTGAAGTGTGAGTCAACTTTTTGGGATAGTAAGGGTATAAAACGACTGGAACAATTATTTGATAAAGGACAACTCTTTTCATTTGAGCACATAAAAAGGGGGTATGATATTAGTGATAACGATTGGCTGTACTATTGGCAAGTTAGTCATGCAGTCCATAACACGATAGATAAGGAGATATATGTAGCACAGAAACACAATTTCATAGAAGCACTAACTCAAATAGAGCACTTTAAAAAAAAAAAGGAATATCAATTTTGTATAAGAAATTAAATAAGATTATTGGAGTAAGGGGGATCGACAGAATTAAAGACAAATGGTCCGGAATAGTGGGTACTGTGTCTGAGGAAGATTGGGACATTATGGCCCAAAATATAAGCAAGGTTTCTCGTAATATGGAACATAAAATTACACAATTTAAGATATTACACAAGACCCACTATTCCGCGCTTCATTTACATAGGATAGGGGTGAGAATCACTTCACAGTGTGTTAAATGTGGTTTGGAAGAGGCGGACTATTTACATAGTTTTTGGTCGTGTGAGAAGATATCTGTTTTCTGGGAATCTGTAATAAAAGAGGTAGAAAGTAAAATCCCTGTGAAGGTACCTCGTACGATAGAGTTTATACTGCTGGGAGCTATTGGTAAGATGGGCAAATTTGATTAGACATACTCTTGGATGTAAACAAGTATGGATTTGGCTTCTATGGCTTTTGCTTTTCTTCCGATTGGTGATGTTGTTTTATCGGATTTGTACAATGTATTTTTGTAATTGTTTAATATTAAAATAAAAAAAATATAAAAAAAAAGTAATGTAATAGACAGACCCCAATTTTTAATATTCAGGGACTCTATAGTGACAGGGACTGTTCCCCAGGACTGGCGCATGGCAAATGTGGTGCCAATATTTAAGAAGGGGTCAAAAGGTGACCCCGGGAATTATAGACCTGTTAGTTTAACCTCGGTAAATTGTTTGAGGGTTTCCTAAGAGATGCTATTTTGGAATATCTTGATAAAAATAAATGTATGACCCTGTATCAGCATGGATTTATGAGGGATTGATCCTGTCAAACTAACCTGATCAGCTTTTATGAGGAGGTGAGCACAAGACTGGACCAGGGGCAATCGCTGGATGTCGTATATCTGGATTTTTCCAAAGCATTTGATACGGTTCCACATAAAAGGTTGGTGCATAAAATGAGAAGGTTTGGGCTGGGTGAGAATGTGCGCAAGTGGGTAAGTAACTGGCTCAATGATAGGAAACAGAGGGTGTTTATTAATGGTACTTATTCTGATTGGGTGACTGTTACTAGTGGGGTACCACAGGGGTCCGTCTTGGGTCCTGTCCTATTTAATATATTCATGAATGACCTTGCAGAGGGGTTGAATAGTAAAGTAGCAATCTTTGCAGATGACACCAAACTCTGTAAAGTGGTAAACACTATAGAGGACAGTGCACTGTTACAAATGGATCTGGATAGGTTGGAGGTTTGGGCTGGGAAGTGGCAGATGAGGTTCAACACTGATAAATGTAAGGTAATGCAAAAATCCGAGCTGGGATTATGTATTAAATGGAAGAACACTTAGGACGACTGACATGGAAAAGGACTTAGGAGCCTTAGGTAACAGTAAACTTAGCTGTAGTGACCAGTGTCGGGCAGCTGCTGCCAAGGCTAATAAAATCATGGGGTACATCAATAGGGGCATAGATGCCGACGACAAGGAAATAATGCTACCGCTGTACAAATCACTAGTCAGTCCTCACATGGAGTACTGTGTACAGTACTGAGCACCAGTGTACAAGAAAGATATAGTGGAGCTGGAGAGGGTTCAAATTCCACTAAGGACAACAATAAATAAAGACATTATTATTATTATTATTATTATAATAACGTCAGCAGAGAGCACTGTGCTCGTGATGTCATCAGAGAGCATTCCAAAAAGAAAATAATTTCCTCTGTAGTATTCAGCAGCTAATAAGTACAGGAAAGATTACGATTTTTTAATAGAAGTAATTTACAAATCTGTTTAACTTTCCGGAGCCAGTTGATTTAAAAGAAAAAAAAGGTTTTCACCGGAGTACCCCTTTAACCCCTTCATGACCCAGCCCATTTTCACCTTCAGGTCCTGGGCATTTTTTGAAAATCTGACCACTGTCACTTTAAACATTAATAACTCTGGAATGCTTTTACTTATCATTCTGATTCCGAGAACTGCTGTAACAATCAGCCACCCCTGTGCAAATCGCCTCAAATGTACATGGTGCACTCTCCCTTCTGAGCCTTGTTGTGCGCCCCCAGAGCACTTTGCGCCCACATATGGGGTATCTCCATACTCGGGAGAAATTGCATTACAAATTTAGAGGATCTTTTTTCCCCTTTTACCTCTTGTGAAAATGAAAAGTATAGGGCAACACCAGCATGTCAGAGTAAAAAAATTATTTTTTTACACTAACATGCTGGTGTAGACCCCAACTTCACCTTTTCATAAGGGGTTAAAGAAGAAAAAGCCCCCCAAAATTTGTAAGGCAATTTCTCCCGAGTACGGCAATACCCCATATGTGTCCCAAAACTGTTGCCCTGAAATACAACAGGGCTCCAAAGTGAGAGAGCGCCATGCGCATTTGAGGCCTGAATTAGGGATTTGCATAGGGGTGGACATAGGGGTATTCTATGCCAATGATTCCCAAACAGGGTGCCTCCAGCTGTTGCAAAACTCCCAGCATGCCTGGACAGTCAATGGCTGTCCGGCAATACTGGGAGTTATTATTTTGCAACAGCTGGAGGCTCCGTTTTGGAAACAGTAGCGTACCAGACGTTTTTCATTTTTTTGGGGGCTGTGTAGGGATAATGTGTATATGTAGTGTTTTTTACTTTTTATTTTAGGTTAGTGTTAGTGTAGTGTTTTTAGGGTACAGTCACATGGGCAGAGGTTCACAGCAAGTTTGCCGCTGGGAGTTTGAGCTGCAGCGCAAATTTTGCGCCATCTCAAACTTGCAGCACTCACTGTAAACCTCCGCCCATGTGAGTGTACCCTGTACATTCACATTGGGGGGAGGGGGCAAACATCCAGCTGTTGCAAACTCCGAGCATGCCCTTTGGCTGTCCGTGCATGCTGGGAGTTGTAGTTTTGCAACAGCTGGAGGCACACTGGTTTGGAAACACTAAGTTAAGTAATAAACTTTCAAGTGTTTTGCAACCAAACTTAGCGTTTCCAAACCAGTGTGCCTCCAGCTGTTGAAAAACTACAACTCCCAGCATGCATGGTCTGTCAGTGCATGCTGGGAGTTATAGTTTTGCAACAATTGAAACAGCTGGAGGCACTGAGGTAGCAAACGGACAATGTTTCCCAACTAGTGTGCCTCCAGTTGTTGCAAAACTACAACTCCCAGCATGCCCAGACTGCCCAAGCATGCTGGAAGTTGTAGTTCGGCAATATCTGAAGGATCAGATGTTGCCGAACTACAACTTCCAGCATGCTTGGGCAGTCTGGGCATGCTGGGAGTTGTAGTTTTGCAATATCTGGAGGTCCACAGTTTGGAGACCACTGTATAATGGTCTCCAATCTATGCTCTTCCAGATGTTAGAGAACTACAACTCCCAGCATGCCTGAACAGACTGAGCATGCTGGGAGTTGTAGTTTTGCAACATCTGGAACAGCACAGATTGGAGACCATTATACAGTGGTCTCCAAACTGTGGACCTCCAGATGTTACAAAACTACAACTCCCAGCATGCCCAGAAAGCCAAAGGCTGTCTGGGCATGCTGGGAGTTGCCGTTTTGAAACTCCCAGAGGCAGCAGTGAGATCGCTTTACGGCGATCTCACTGCTGCCAATGAAGATGCCGCACTGCTGCCGGAAACTCACCTCCGGGACGCAGCGCCGCCGGGACCGCCTGGAGGACGTCGCTCGCAACGGGACCACTCGGGACACCGCATGGTCGGGTAAGTGATGCCGGGGGATGGGTAAGGGACACTTAGCAGAGCGGTGTGTGTCCCGATCCCCGTGATCGGGACTTACACACCGCGCTGCTAAATATTCTGATAGCGAAACGCTGCTATTAGCTAGTCAGATTTGACCAGCTGATAGCAGCGATCGCTGGGGGGGGGGGGGGGGGATGAAACCCCCCGTGGTCGCATGGTAAGATGGCTGGCTATCAGTGATAGCCACCATCTTACCGGGCGCTGCGGGATGCCGCGAGTAGCGGCAAAAATGTTCATGACGTACCTGTATGTCATGGGTCGGGAACACCTTGCCACCCATGACGTACAGGTATGTCATAGGTCGGGAAGGGGTTAATGGTATAGAGAACTGTGTCTAGTGCATTAACTCTGATTTTTTGCCCATTGAAACCAGTAGGCCCATTGTGGTCTATGGGGAAAGCTGCTGAGTTGCCCATAGCAACCAATCAGATCGCTTCTTTCATTTTTGAAAAAGTCTCTGAAAAATGAAGGAAGTAATCTGATTGGTTGCTATGGGCAACTCAGAAACTTTTCCAGGAAAATATGCTGAGTTGCCCATAGCAACCAATCAGATCGCTTCTTTCATTTTGCAAAGGCATTGTGAAAAATGAAAGAAGCAATCTGGTTGCTATGGGCAACTGCACAACTCTTCCTCTACACTGGTCTTAATGAATCTCCCCCATAGAGGGAGATTTATCAAAACCTGCCCAGAGGAAAAGTTTCTGAGTTGCCCATAGCAACCAATCAGATCGCTTCTTTCATTTTTGAAAAAGCCTCTGAAAAATGAAGGATATTTTTGAGATTTTGGAAGCTGGGATACTCACTACACCCATGCATATCTAGATAATTAAGTATGGGGGGAACTTAAATTTATTTTTTAAATCACATGGAGTTTTGACTTTACTTCATTATGGTCGAATAAAGCACTTAAAGAGTTCCTTAAAATTAAAGATTCACTCTTTTGGATGAAAAGGGGCTTATTTATGTAAATCAATTATACGCTTTAGGTCAAATAAAGTCGTTTGAAGAGATAGCCCATAAGTGTGTGGGGGGAAGACAATCACAAACATTGTTTTTTACAAATAAGTAACACAGATCATAAAGCAATAAAAGGAGAGATTGGAGATTTCAGGGATTCTATATATAAGAAAAGTTTAATTAGACTATTTCCTTATGCAAAGTTGCTGTCTGGGCATGCTGGGAGTTGTGGTTCTGCAGCGGTTGGGGGTTCACAGCTTGAAGACCACTGCTATAGAGGGTGCAAATGTATCTGAGCCCTGGAACTCAAATAATGTGAAATATGAGATGATCAAAATGGAGCCCCTGCACTAATTACTTGGGTTCTGAGGTCTGTAAGGTCCATAGTAAAAACATCAGGTTCTGTCTATAGCAGATACTAAATCATGGCAGCTCAAAGAAACAAGCAGTCATTCTGACATGTCACATGTGATGTCATAGACAGCTGGAGGCCTGACATCCCACTGACAGCCGCCCGAGCCTTCAGTCTGTTCCAGTGCGATTAGTGAGAATAGTGAGATTAGCGTCTTCTTTTTCTACTTGTCTGAAATGGAGCTAAAAGGACTGGGGTTCGTCCCCCTCCTGTTGGCGTTTTGGTGTGCGGCCTGGCTTGCCACCAGCTACATCATGACGGTCGTCCTCGGCCATGCAGCCTCGCCACTGATGAGCATCAGGTAAGATAAACAAGCAAATGATTCTTATTTCATGGGTTGGGAGTGAGGAAATATCCATAATAACATTGGTTTCTTTTCCTTCACAGTGACGTGGGAAATGTCTTTCCCGAAAGCATATTATTCAGAATTGGATTTATAGGGACGTCCATTGGCACTTTGGTACTAACCTTTCTTATTTATAAGTATATGGTTATGCATACTGAAGAGTTCAGGGGTCATCAGGTCCTGATCCAGAGGATCCTGCTGGCCATTGTGTGGGCCTCCTGTTTTTCCACAGCTGTTATGCATGTATTGTCCCCCGAAGAATATCCCAGGATACACTTTGTCAGCATGATAATTTCCATTACATGTGAAGCCTTATACTACCTTGGGCAGTCCATCCAGATGTATAAATTACCAGGAGCAAAAAAAGTCATCCACCATAGTAGATGCACCTGCTGTGGCCTGACTTTTGTCTGTGTAGTTTTCTATTTTGGATATGAAACATTAAAGGAATTATTCCATAATGATGAAGACTGGGACGAGATCCGTGAAATCCCCATCATAATCATCGAGTGGGTGATGCTTCTACTGATCCTGATAAACATCGTGACCTATTATTCCACCATGCAGAGGTTATTGTTGACCGTCTCCAGAAACAGCTGCACACTCTCTCTTAGAGTAAAAATTGATGACTTCGGGGTGTAGACCACCACGGGGGCCATCAAGTGGACTTCTGGGAGAGATACTGCACAGGACACGGAAAACATCTAAAGAAGAATAACTGGGGGACTACATATGGTGCCAGTAATCATGACACAATAATATGAGCTGGTGATATTACCTATACAAAAAAAAAATAAAAAAAAATTATAAAAAAATATTGGTGTGTGAAGTGTAATACCTAGTTAGAAAAACAGAATCAAATTCATCATTATAACCCCCCTCTGCATTACCCTGTTTATTATTTTTCAAGCAAGCACTTTGTTCTAATTCGTCCACTCTCTGGCGTGCTCCTTGTATAAGGGGTTTGGGATACCCTTTTTGTTTAAAACCATCCTCCAGGTTCTCTAGTTGTTGTAGGTATTTTTGTGTGGAAGAACAATTCCTTCGGATTCTTTTCATTTGACCGAATGGAATGTTCTTCTTCCATTATTTAAGATGGCAACTGTTAAAGTCGAGGTATCTGTTTGCATTCACCTCCTTAAAATAGTTGGCAGTATGCGAACAGCCATCCTGAATATAGATATTTAAATCCAGGAACTCACATTTTTTGGGGGACTGATGCAGCGCTGCCTTTGGCAATTTCTGGCTCTGCTATAGCGCTTTTTTTTTCTGGGGGCGTGTCGGCTGCCCCTTCATCTGGCGGTCAACCTGCGCTATCTGGCCAGCGAGCCAGGGCCCCGTACAGGAGATCACGGGGCCCCCCAGCGGTCGGACCCCCGCAATCTGAAACTTATCCCCTATCCTTGGGACAGGGCCGGACTGGGGATGAAATCCAGCCCTGGAAATTACTGTATACCAGCCCCACAGCATTGTGTCATTGTGCCGGCAAACAGCCACCGAGCACAGGCGTATCACTTTGCGTGGCTATACATATATATATATATCACAGAAGGAATACACCAGTACTTTGCCAAATTTTTCAATAAAGTGGTGTCAGCGACCAAGACCTGATCATAGTCCACCACAAATTCAAAAAGTAAAATGGCACAACACTCCCTTATAATCAGGGCCGGTTTTAGGCTTAGCGTGGCCTTAGGCAAAATCAAAAGTGGGGCCCCAAAAGTCATAGTAGTGCACTAACTAGATTTGAACAATTTTGGTCACTTCAAATACTATAAAAAAAATATCTAAAAAGCTATTGAAAAGTCCCATCAAAACAAAAATGGTACCGATAAAAACTACAAATCACAGCGCAAAAAATGACCCTCACATCCCCATATACAGAAAAATAAGAGTTATAGGGATCAAAATAGTACAATTTTATATTTTTGTATAGTTCCCCCCACATTAGGTAAAGAGTATAGCTCCCCCACATTAGGTGTGCAGTATAGTTCCCCCACATTAGGTGCAGTATAGTCCCCCTCATTAGGTGCAGTATAGTTCTCCCCACATTAGGTGCAGTATAGTTCCCCCACTTCAGGTGCAGTATAGTTCTCCCCACATTAGGTACAGTATAGTTCCCCCACATTAGGTGCAGTATAGTCCCCCACATTAGGTGCAGTATAGTCCCCCACATTAGGTGCAGTATAGTCCCCCACATTAGGTGCAGTATAGTCCCCCACATAAGGTGCAGTATAGTTCCCCCACTTCAGGTGCTGTATAGTTCCCCCACTTTAGGTGCAGTATAGTTCTAACCACATTAGGTACAGTATAGTTCCCCCACATTAGGTGCAGTATAGTCCGCCACATTAGGTGCAGTATAGTTCTCCCCACATTAGGTGCAGTATAGTTCTCCCCACATTAGGTGCAGTATAGTTCTCCCCACATTAGGTGCAGTATAGTTCCCCCACATTAGGTGCAGTATAGTTCTCCCCACATTAGGTGCAGTATAGCTCTCCACATTAGGTGCAGTATAGCTCTCCACATTAGGTGCAGTATAGTTCCCCACATTAAGTGCAGTATAGTTCCCCACATTAGGTGCAGTATAGTTCTCCCCACATTAGGTGCAGTATAGTTCCCCCACTTCACGTGCAGTATAGTTCTCCCCACATTAGATACAGTATAGTTCCCCCACATTAGGTGCAGTATAGTTCTCCCCACATTAGGTGCAGTATAGTTCTCCCCACATTAGGTGCAGTATAGTCCCCCACATTAGGTGCAGTATAGTCCCCCACATTAGGTGCAGTATAGTCCCCCACATAAGGTGCAGTATAGTTCCCCCACTTCAGGTGCTGTATAGTTCCCCCACTTTAGGTGCAGTATAGTTCTAACCACATTAGGTACAGTATAGTTCCCCCACATTAGGTGCAGTATAGTCCGCCACATTAGGTGCAGTATAGTTCTCCCCACATTAGGTGCAGTATAGTTCTCCCCACATTAGGTGCAGTATAGCTCTCCACATTAGGTGCAGTATAGCTCTCCACATTAGGTGCAGTATAGTTCCCCACATTAAGTGCAGTATAGTTCCCCACATTAGGTGCAGTATAGTTCTCCCCACATTAGGTGCAGTATAGTTCCCCCACTTCACGTGCAGTATAGTTCTCCCCACATTAGATACAGTATAGTTCCCCCACATTAGGTGCAGTATAGTTCTCCCCACATTAGGTGCAGTATAGTTCTCCCCACATTAGGTGCAGTATAGTTCTCCCCACATTAGGTGCAGTATAGTTCTCCCCACATTAGGTGCAGTATAGTTCTCCCCACATTAGGTGCAGTATAGTTCTCCCCACATAAGGTGCAGTATAGTTCTCCCCACATTAGGTGCAGTATAGTTCTCCCCACATAAGGTGCAGTATAGTTCTCCCCACATTAGGTGCAGTATAGTTCTCCCCACATAAGGTGCAGTATAGTTCTCCCCACATTAGGTGCAGTATAGTTCTCCCCACACTAGGTGCAGTATAGCTCTCCACATTAGGTGCAGTATAGCTCTCCACATTAGGTGCAGTACAGTTCCCTGCACATTAGGTGCAGTATAGCTCTCCACATTAGGCTGGCATTATAGTTCCCCCACATTAGGTGCAGTATATAATCCCCCCCCCTCATTAGGTGCAGTATAGTTCCCGCACATTAGATGCAATATAGTTCACCACATTAGGTACAGTATAGCTCTCCACATTAGGTGCAGTACAGTTCCCTCCACATTAGGTGCAGTATAGCTCCCCACATTAGGTTGGCAGTATAGTTCCCCCACATTAGGTGCAGTATATAGTCCCCCCTCATTAGGTGCAGTATAGTTCCCCCACATTAGGTGCAGTGTAGTTCCCCACATTAGGTGCAGTATAGTTCCCCACATTAGGTGCAGTATAGTTCCCCCACATTAGGTGCAGTATAGCTCTTCACATTAGTTGCAGTATAGTTCTCCCCACATTAGGTGCAGTATAGTCCCCCACATTGGGTGCAGTACAGTCCCCCACATTAGGTGCAGTATAGTTCCCCCACATTAGGTTGGCTGTATAGTTCCCCCACTTCAGGTGCAGTATAGTTCTCCCCATATTAGGTACAGTATAGTTCCCCCACATTAGGTGCAGTATAGTTCTCCCCACATTAGGTGCAGTATAGTCCCCCACATTAGGTGCAGTATAGTTCTCCCCACATTAGGTGCAGTATAGTTCTCCCCACATTAGGTGCAGTATAGTTCTCCCCACATTAGGTGCAGTATAGTTCTCCCCACATTAGGTGCAGTATAGTTCTCCACATTAGGTGCAGTATAGTTCTCCACATTAGTTGCAGTATAGCTCTCCACATTAGGTGCAGTACAGTTCCCTCCACATTAGGTGCAGTATAGATCCCCACATTAGGTTGGTAGTATAGTTCCCCCACATTAGGTGCAATATATAGTCCTCCCCCCCCCCCTCATTAGGTACAGTATAGTTCCCCCACATTAGGTGCAGTATATAGTCCCCCCCCCCCTCATTAGGTGCAGTATAGTGCCCCCACATTAGGTGCAGTATAGTTCCCCACATTAGGTACAGTATAGCTCTCCACATTAGGTGCAGTACAGTTCCCTGCACATTAGGTGCAGTATAGCTCTCCACATTAGGCTGGCATTATAGTTCCCCCACATTAGGTGCAGTATATAATCCCCACCCCCCCCCCTCATTAGGTGCAGTATAGTTCCCGCACATTAGATGCAGTATAGTTCACCACATTAGGTACAGTATAGCTCTCCACATTAGGTGCAGTACAGTTCCCTCCACATTAGGTGCAGTATAGCTCCCCACATTAGGTTGGCAGTATAGTTCCCCCACATTAGGTGCAGTATATAGTCCCCCCTCATTAGGTGCAGTATAGTTCCCCCACATTAGGTGCAGTGTAGTTCCCCACATTAGGTGCAGTATAGTTCCCCCACATTAGGTGCAGTATAGCTCTTCACATTAGGTGCAGTATAGTTCTCCCCACATTAGGTGCAGTATAGTCCCCCACATTGGGTGCAGTACAGTCCCCCACATTAGGTGCAGTATAGTTCCCCCACATTAGGTTGGCTGTATAGTTCCCCCACTTCAGGTGCAGTATAGTTCTCCCCATATTAGGTACAGTATAGTTCCCCCACATTAGGTGCAGTATAGTTCTCCCCACATTAGGTGCAGTATAGTCCCCCACATTAGGTGCAGTATAGTTCTCCCCACATTAGGTGCAGTATAGTTCTCCCCACATTAGGTGCAGTATAGTTCTCCCCACATTAGGTGCAGTATAGTTCTCCCCACATTAGGTGCAGTATAGTTCTCCACATTAGGTGCAGTATAGTTCTCCACATTAGTTGCAGTATAGCTCTCCACATTAGGTGCAGTACAGTTCCCTCCACATTAGGTGCAGTATAGATCCCCACATTAGGTTGGCAGTATAGTTCCCCCACATTAGGTGCAATATATAGTCCTCCCCCCCCCCTCATTAGGTACAGTATAGCTCCCCACATTAGGTTGACAGTATAGTTCCCCCACATTAGGTGCAGTATATAGTCCCCCCCCTCATTAGGTGCAGTATAGTGCCCCCACATTAGGTGCAGTATAGTTCCCCACATTAGGTACAGTATAGCTCTCCACATTAGGTGCAGTACAGTTCCCTCCACATTAGGTGCAGTATAGCTCCCCACATTAGGTTGGCAGTATAGTTCCCCCACATTAGGTGCAGTATATAATCCCCCCCTCATTAGGTGCAGTATAGTTCCCCCACATTAGGTGCAGTATAGTTCCTCACATTAGGTGCAGTATAGTTCCCCCACATTAGGTGCAGTATAGTTCTCCCCATATTAGGTGCAGTATAGTTCCCTCCACATTAGGTGCAGTATAGTTCTCCCCACATTAGGTGCAGTATAGTTCTCCCCACATTAGGTGCAGTATAGTTCCCCCACATTAGGTGCAGTGTAGTCCCACACATTGGTGCAGTATAGTTCTCCCCACATTAGGTGCAGTATAGTTCTCCCCACATTAGGTGCAGTATAGTTCCCCCACATTAGGTGCAGTATAGTTCCCCACATTAGGTGCAGTATAGTTCTCCCCACATTAGGTGCAGTATAGTTCCCTCCACATTAGGTGCAGTATAGTTCTCCCCACATTAGGTGCAGTATAGTTCCCCCACATTAGGTGCAGTATAGATCCCCCACATTAGGTGCAGTATAGTTCTCCCCACATTGGTGCAGTATAGTTCCCCACATTAGGTGCAGTATAGTCCCACACATTGGTGCAGTATAGTTCCCCACATTAGGTGCAGTATAGTTCCCTCCACATTAGGTGCAGTATAGTTCTCCCCACATTAGGTGCAGTATAGTCCCCCACATTAGGTGCAGTATAGTTCCCCACATTAGGTGCAGTATAGATCCCCCACATTAGGTGCAGTATAGTTCTCCCCACATTGGTGCAGTATAGTTCCCCACATTAGGTGCAGTATAGTTCTCCCCACATTAGGTGCAGTATAGTTCCCTCCACATTAGGTGCAGTATAGTTCCCCCACATTAGGTGCAGTATAGTTCCCTCCACATTAGGTGCAGTATAGTTCCCCCACATTAGGTGCAGTATAGTTCCCCCACATTAGGTGCAGTATAGTTCCCCACATTAGGTGCAGTATAGTTCCCCACATTAGGTGCAGTATAGTTCCCTCCACATTAGGTGCAGTATAGTTCCCTCCACATTAGGTGCAGTATAGTTCTCCCCACATTAGGTGCAGTATAGTTCCCCACATTAGGTGCAGTATAGTTCCCCACATTAGGTGCAGTATAGTCCCACACATTAGGTGCAGTATAGTTCCCTCCACATTAGGTGCAGTATAGTTCTCCCCACATTAGGTGCTGTGTAGTTCCCCCACATTAGGTGCAGTATAGTTCCCCCACATTAGGTGCAGTGTAGTTCCCCCACATTAGGTGCAGTATAGTTCCCCACATTAGGTGCAGTATAGTTCCCTCCACATTAGGTGCAGTATAGTTCTCCCCACATTAGGTGCAGTATAGTTCTCCCCACATTAGGTGCAGTATAGTTCCCCCACATTAGGTGCAGTATAGTTCCCCCACATTAGGTGCAGTATAGTTCCCCCACATTAGGTGCAGTATAGTTCCCCACATTAGGTGCAGTATAGTTCCCCACATTAGGTGCAGTATAGTTCCCCACATTAGGTGCAGTATAGTTCCCCCACATTAGGTGCAGTATAGTTCCCCACATTAGGTGCAGTATAGTTCCCCACATTAGGTGCAGTATAGTTCCCCCACATTAGGTGCAGTATAGTTCCCCACATTAGGTGCAGTATAGTTCCCTCCACATTAGGTGCAGTATAGTTCCCCCACATTAGGTGCAGTATAGTTCCCCACATTAGGTGCAGTATAGTTCTCCCCACATTAGGTGCAGTATAGTTCCCCCACATTAGGTGCAGTATAGTTCCCCCACATTAGGTGCAGTATAGTTCCCCACATTAGGTGCAGTATAGTTCCCCACATTAGGTGCAGTATAGTCCCACACATTGGTGCAGTATAGTCCCCAGGCCCGTCGCTACCGGACCGGCAAACCAAGCAATTGCTTGGGGCCCCGAGCTGGCTGGGGGGCCCCGAGCAGAGCCGGTGCTTGCCCGTCCTGTAGCGACGGGACACTTCGGGGGGCCCGCACATTTCACCAAAATTACATTTTTGATGGGCGCGGGCCCCTTAAGAAACAAAGCAGGGCCGGCACCGGACAGGTCAGGGATGATTGGAGTAGAGACGTCACGTGCCCCGCGCAGGCACGCACGTTTACGCCAATCACCTGACCTGTCCCTGCTTGCGTCCCCGCGGGAACCTCCAGCATCCTCCGTGCAGTGACAGGAGCAGCAGCAGACTCCCGCCTCTGCAACGATCCCCGGCAGGGTAAGTAAACTGGCGCGGGGGGCCCGGGGGATTGTATGGTTGTCAGGGGACTGCAATGGTGATGAGAGGTGTTTGTGTGTGTGGGGGGGGGGGGGGGGGGGGGTCATGGGGGTCATGAGAGATGCAGGAGGGGTGTTATGGGGATCGTGAGAGATGCAGGAGGGGTGTTATGGGGGTCGTGAGAGATGCAGGAGGGGTGTTATGGGGGTCGTGAGAGATGCAGGGGGGTGTTATGGGGGTCATGAGAGATGCAGGGGGGTGTTATGGGGATCATGAGAGATGCAGGGGGGTGTTATGGGGATCATGAGAGATGCAGGGGGGTGTTATGGGGATCATGAGAGATGCAGGGGGGTGTTATGGGGATCATGAGAGATGCAGGGGGGTGTTATGGGGGTCATGAGAGATGCAGGAGAGGTGTTATGGGGGTCATGAGAGATGCAGTGGGGTGTTATGGGGGTCATGAGAGATGCAGGGGGGTGTTATGGGGGTCATGAGAGATGCAGGGGGGTGTTATGGGGATCATGAGAGATGCAGTGGAGTGTTATGGGGGTCATGAGAGATGCAGGAGGGGTGTTATGGGGGTCATGAGAGATGCAGGCGGGGTGTTATGGGGATCGTGAGAGATGCAAGGGGGTGTTATGGGGATCGTGAGAGATGCAGGGGGTGTTATGGGGGTCATGAGAGATGCAGGAGAGGTGTTATGGGGATCGTGAGAGATGCAGGAGGGTGTTATGGGGTCATGAGAGATGAAGGGGGGGTGTTATGGGGGTCATGAGAGATGCAGGGGTGTTATGGGGGTCATGAGAGATGCAGGAGGGGTGTTATGGGGGTCATGAGAGATGCAGGAGGGGTGTTATGGGGGTCATGAGAGATGCAGGGGGTGTTATGGGGGTCATGAGAGATGCAGGAGGGGTGTTATGGGGGTCATGAGAGATGCAGGAGGGGTGTTATGGGGATCGTGAGAGATGCAGGGGGTGTTATGGGGGTCGTGAGAGATGCAGGGGGGTGTTATGGGGGTCATGAGAGATGCAGGAGGGTGTTATGGGGGTCATGAGAGATGCAGGGGGGTGTTATGGGGATCATGAGAGATGCAGTGGAGTGTTATGGGGGTCATGAGAGATGCAGGGGGTGTTATGGGGGTCATGAGAGATGCAGGGGGTGTTATGGGGGTCATGAGAGATGCAGGAGGGGTGTTATGGGGGTCATGAGAGATGCAGAAGGGGTGTTATGGGGGTCATGAGAGATGCAGGAGGGGTGTTATGGGGGTCATGAGAGATGCAGGAGGGGTGTTATGGGGTTCATGAGAGATGCAGGAGGGGTGTTATGGGGATCATGAGAGATGCAGGGGGTGTTATGGGGGTCATGAGAGATGCAGGGGGGTGTTATGGGGGTCATGAGAGATGCAGGAGGGGTGTTATGGGGGTCATGATAGATATAGGGAGTGTTATGGGGGTCATGAGAGATGCAGGGGGTGTTATGGGGGTCATGAGAGATGCAGGGGGTGTTATGGGGGTCATGAGAGATGCAGGGGGTGTTATGGGGGTCATGAGAGATGCAGGGGGTGTTATGGGGTTCATGAGAGATGCAGGGGGGTGTTATGGGGGTCATGAGAGATGCAGGGGGTGTTATGGGGGTCATGAGAGATGCAGGGGGTGTTATGGGGGTCATGAGAGATGCAGGGGGTGTTATGGGGATCATGAGAGATGCAGGGGGGTGTTATGGGGGTCATGAGAGATGCAGGGGGTGTTATGGGGGTCATGAGAGATGCAGGGGGGTGTTATGGGGGTCATGAGAGATGCAGGGGGTGTTATGGGGGTCATGAGAGATGCAGGGGAGTGTTATGGGGATCACGAGAGATGCAGTGGGGTGTTATGGGGGTCATGAGAGATGCAGGGGGGTGTTATGGGGGGTCATGAGAGATGCAGGAGGGGTGTTATGGGGGTCATGAGAGATGCAGGTGGGTGTTATGGGGGTCATGAGAGGTGCCCCCCCCCTGCACCTCTCCTCATCCCCCCCCCCCCCGGTTATAATAGTGATGAGGAGAGGTGGGGGGGGGGGGGAGTTATAGTAATAATGAGGAGAGGTATATGTATATATGATGTGTATGCATGTGTGGCAGTATTGTATTCAGTGGATGCAGTGTGGAGCAGCATTATATTCAGGGTACAGTGTGTGGCAGCATTATATTCAGGGGTACAGTGTGTGGCAGTATTATATTCAGGGGTACAGTGTGTGGAAGCATTATATTCAGGGTACAGTGTGTGGCAGTATTATTTTCAGGGTACAGTGTGTGGCAGTATTATTTTCAGGGTACAGTGTGTGGCAGTATTATTTTCAGGGTACAGTGTGTGGAAGCATTATATTCAGTGGATACAGTGTGGAGCAGCATTATATTCAGGGTACAGTGTGTGGCAGCATTATATTCAGGGTACAGTGTGTGGCAGAATTATAGTCAGGGTACAGTGTGTGGCAGCATTATAGTCAGGGTACAGTGTGAGGCAGCATTATATTCAGGGTACAGTGTGTGGAAGCATTATATTCAAGGTACAGTGTGAGGCAGCATTATCTTCAGGGTACAGTGTGGGGCAGTATATTATTTAGAGTACACTTTCTGGCAAGGTTATAATGATTACTGTCTTCATGCAGAGGATGAGGATCTGCTGACAGTGAGGAGCCAATGATGCCTGGATGTCAGACTCTGCAGAGAAGATGGAGCTGGAGGAAGACCTGGTCTCTGGACCAGATGAAGAAGAAAAGATAACAGAGAAGATATCACTCAAGTCAGAAGACGTCACTCAGGTCACTATCATTGTGTATTCTCCTGACTGTCCCATCAGAGCTGTAGTCACTTGTAAGTTCTGCAGTGATGATGGGTAAAACTGTGTCCAATCTGTGGCTCTTCAGCTGTTACAAAACTACAACTCCCATTGCCAGAGGCTCTCCAGAATGATGGGAGTTTTAGCTTTCCAACAGCTGGAGAACCATTTTAACCGAGGTGATCGGTGGGGGTCTCAGCAGTCAAACCCCCACCAAAAAAATGGCCCGGGAGGGGGGGGGGGGTCTGGACAGCGGGTATGGGTAGGGAACACTGCTGCACCTAATGTGGGGGGAACACTGCCTACCTAATGTGGGGGGAAGACTGCCTACCTAATGTGGGGGATCTCTGCTGCACCTAATGTAGGGGGAACACTGCTGCACCTAATGTGCGTTGTATTGACGTTCGCTCACGTTGCGCTCCCAGAATTCAAGGGTCGGCGTTACTATGGAGGGGGGGGCCTCCATGTCCATTTTGCTTGGGGCCCCCAAATTCCTTCAAACGGCCCTGATAGTCCCCCACATTAGGTGCAGTATAGTTCCCCACATTAGGTGCAGTATAGTCCCACACATTGGTGCAGTATAGTCCCCCACATTAGGAGCAGTATAGCTCTCCACATTAGGTGCAGTATAGCTCTCCACATTAGGTGCAGTATAGCTCTCCACATTAGGTGCAGTATAGTTCTCCACATTAGGTGCAGTATAGTTCTCCACATTAGGTGCAGTATAGTTCCCCCACATTAGGTTGGCAGTATAGTTCCCCCACATTAGGTTGGCAGTATAGTTCCCCCACATTAGGTTGTCAGTATAGTTCCCCACATTAGGTGCAGTATAATTCCCCACATTAGGTGCAGTATACAGTAGTTCCCCCACATGAGGTGCAGTATAATTCCCCACATTAGGTGCAGTATACAGTAGTTCCCCCACATTAGGTGCAGTATACAGTAGTTCCCCCACATTAGTTGCAGTATACAGTAGTTCCCCCGCATTAGGTGCAGTATAATTCCCCCCATTAGGTGCAGTATACAGTAGTTCCCCACATTAGGTGCAGTATACAGTAGTTCTCCCACATTAGGTGCAGTATACAGTAGTTCCCCCACATTAGGTGCAGTGTAGTTCCCCCACATTAGGTGCAGTATAGTTCCCCACATTAGGTGCAGTATAGTTCCCCCACATTAGGTGCAGTATAGTTCCCCACATTAGGTGCAGTATAGTTCCCCCACATTAGGTGCAGTGTAGTTCCCCCACATTAGGTGCAGTGTAGTTCCCCCACATTAGGTGCAGTGTAGTTCCCCCACATTAGGTGCAGTGTAGTTCCCCCACATTAGGTGCAGTATAGTTCCCCCACATTAGGTGCAGTATAGTTCCCCCACATTAGGTGCAGTATAGTTCCCCCACATTAGGTGCAGTATAGTTCCCCCACATTAGGTGCAGTATAGTTCCCCCACATTAGGTGCAGTATAGTTCCCCCACATTAGGTGCAGTATAGTTCCCCCACATTAGGTGCAGTATAGTTCCCCCACATTAGGTGCAGTATAGTTCCCCCACATTAGGTGCAGTATAGTTCCCTCACATTAGGTTGGCAGTATAGTTCCCCCACATTAGGTTGGCAGTATAGTTCCCCACATTAGGTGCAGTATAGTTCCCCACATTAGGTGCAGTATAGTCTCCCACATTAGGTGCAGTATACAGTAGTCCCTCCACATTAGGTGCAGTATACAGTAGTCCCTCCACATTAGGTGCAGTATACAGTAGTTCCCCACATTAGGTGCAGTATACAGTAGTTTCCCACATTAGGTGCAGTATACAATAGTCCCCCCACATTAGGTGGAGTATACAGTAGTTCCCCACATTAGGTGCAGTATACAGTAGTCCCCCCACATTAGGTGCAGTATACAGTAGTCCCCCCACATTAGGTGCAGTATACAGTAGTCCCCCCCCACATTAGGTGCAGTATACAGTAGTCCCCCCACATTAGGTGCAGTATACAGTAGTTCCCCACATTAGGTGAAGTACAATAGTTTCCCCACATTAGGTGCAGTATACAGTAGTTGCCACACATTAGGTGCAGTATACAGTAGTCCTCCCACATTAGGTGCAGTATACAGTAGTTCCCCACATTAGGTGCAGTATACAGTAGTTTCCCCACATTAGGTGAAGTACAGTAGTTTCCCCACATTAGGTGCAGTATACAGTAGTTCCCCCACATTAGGTGCAGTATAGTTCCCCCACATTAGGTGCAGTATAGTTCCCCCACATTAGGTGCAGTATAGTTCCCTCACATTAGGTGCAGTATAATTCCCCACATTAGGTGCAGTATAGTTCCCCCACATTAGGTGCAGTATAATTCCCCACATTAGGTTCAGTATAGTTCCCCCACATTAGGTGCACTATAATTCCACCACATTTGGTGCAGTATAGATCCCCACATTAAGTGACTGCACTTAATGTGGGGGAACTATACTGCACCAAATGTGGTGGAATTATAGTGCAACTAATGTTCCCCTACAGACATACAGCCTTCAGCCATATACAATGTATGGCTGGAGGCTGTATGCCTGTTTACTGCCCCACTTGAGTATTCCGACCACCGCTCCTGGATCACGATCTACTGCTATGGCCTATGGGCCATCCCGGTCACGATCTACTGCTATGGCCTATGGGCCATCCCGGGAGCAGCGGTCGGAACACTGAAGATGACCGCAGGTCACTTACCATACCCGCACGTCCTCCTCACAGCTGCGCTCTGCTGTACTGTTGCTATGGGCGCACGCACGTGACGTCAGTGCCGTCACTGCGTGCGCTTCCTCCCAACGGCCCCAGCGTTTTTAAAGTTAACGCGGGGCTGCTATGAAGTAAACGGGGCATCCTTGTGGCCTGAAAAGATTTTTCGGGACACAGGGATGTCCCGAATGTGACGGGGCCCCCCTGCGGGCACGGGGCCCGGAGCTGATCACTGTTTTAAAGTTGCCCCCCTGCTAATCTTTAACAAGAAGCCAACGCTGCGGCCACTTTAAAACAGTTGCCCCCCCCCCCCCTACTGAGCAGACGGCAGGACCCCTGGGGGATGGGGGCCCTAGGCAATTGCCTGGTTTGCCCCGCCATAACACCGGCCCTGCTTATAATGAAAAATGGCAGCAATGTTTTAAAAAGGCTATATGTGAAAATCCGGTATATTGATAGCAATATTAACAATAATGCCAGTATACAAGGAGAAAAATTATCACCATACATATTACCATGATACTGTTACTGACCAAATCCTGTATGTTGAGAGTAATATTACCAATAATACCAGTATACAAGGAGGAATATTATCCCCATACATATTACCATCATACTGTTACTAGCCAAATCCTGTATACTGAAACCAATATTACCAGTATACAAGGAGGAATATTATGCCCATACATATTACCGTCATACTGTTACTGACCAAATCCTGTGAACTGACATTGAAATTATCAATATCACTATACAAGGGACAAGTAATATCGCCACATCATGACCAGTATCACCGCAGAATGACTAATATCCCCGCACTGCTACTGAAAAAAATCCACTAGGCAAAGACCAAGGTTAACTCCATACAGTGATCATATACAGATAGATACCAACACTACAAAGGTGCCCCCCTTCCCTCTCCCCTTCTTAGCTAAGTAAATGTTCAGCCTTAATATATTAGGTAGGTAGGCAGGCTTCTTCCCACTTCTACCTCCATTCCACATTAGGCTGTATTCACCCCACGATTGTTACATACGGGACCGGATCCGATAGGGATATGTGAAAACCAGGCACTCCCGTATCTCAGCCGGACCCGGCCCCCATCTCATCTCATTTGAATGAGCCGACCGGAGTCAAATAGTGACTCCGGTCGGCTTATTTTTGCCCCATATCCGGTTTTGTGACCAGACTTAAAACCGTGGTATACTACAGTTTTAAGTACGGTCACAAATCTGGATACAGGGCAAAACTGAGCCGACTGGAGTCATTATCTGACTCCGGTCGGCTCCTTCAAACGAGATGTGGTCCGGGTCCGGCTGAGATACGGGAGCGCCTGGTTTTCACATCTCCCAGCCAGATCCGGTTTGTAACAATTGTGGTGTGAATGCAGCCTTAGCTAGATATATCTCTCTCCACCCAGGGCAGAACTGGGGCTAAAAACCAACCCTGAAAAAATGATCATACCAGCCCCACAGCATTGTGTCATTGTGGCAGCCGCCGGCAGCAGGGAAGGGACAGGGAAGCCTGACATTTGATTTGCCAGGCCTCCATAAGAAAGCTATGTTGTGGCAGAAATGTGGTATTAACGCTTGGGGAAGACAGTATAAAAAAACCCTCTCTTCCTTGCTCTTGCGCTACCGCCAGAATCACGAAATTCAGTTCCCAGTGTCCAGCGCTTCTGGGTTAGGTGACGTTACACAGCTGCTCATTCAGTTATGGGCCGAAGCAATGTCCAGCCTCAGCCTCTGATTGGATGGCTAGTTATATGACGTCACCTGACCCGGAAGTGCCAGATACCAGGAACACAATTCCAGTAGTAGTGCAGAAGCCAGGAATGTAACTGTATAGGGACTAGGACTACAAACTGTGGACTGCTAGTTGTTCCAAAAATGGTCTGGGCATGCTGGGAGTTGTAGTTTTGCTGGGAGTTTTAGTTAAGCAACAGCTGGAGGTCCACAGTTTGGAGACCATTGGCATAGGGAGAGATGCGTCACCCGCCCCGCTGGGACCAGCCCCAGGGACTCATTTCCGGGGTTTCAGCAGGATTTTCAATCTAAGATGACTCTGAATGACCGAGTGTCTCAGTGTTTTTCCTGGTGTCCTGGGATCGTGATGTCTGCACCAGTTTTATGCTGCCCGATGTTTAGGCAGAATAACTGATAAAACATTCCCCTTAACTGTAGTTATATATAAAACAATATTTATTATTTTTCATTAACTAACAACTTAAATTGCAATAAAAGAAAACCAAAGTGCCCTCTCTTACAAAGTAGTAACAGCAGGTCTTCTCAGTGGCGTCTCTAGGGGGGGGGGCAGAGGGGGCCACGGCCCCCCCTATATCATGATTGGCCCCCCTTGTGCCCCCCCTAGCAGCAGTAGGTCACTAGCAGCTCTCATGGCTATCAGGGGGTACAGCTAGTTCACCAGTAAGGGGCCCGAGCCCCCGCCCCCCCGGAGCCATCTTTTTTATATAAACCTTCAGCCTGTAGAGGAGTGTACAGAGGGGTTTAGAGGAGTGTACATGAGTGACAGATGGGTGTACATGGGTGACAGAGGGGTGTAGAGGAGTGTACATGGGTGACAGATGGGTGTACATGGGTGACAGAGGGGTATAGAGGAGTGTACATGGGTGACAGATGGGTGTACATGGGTGACAGAGGGGTATAGAGGAGTGTACATGGGTGACAGAGGGGTGTAGAGGAGTGTACATGGGTGACATGGGTGACAGAGGGGTGTAGAGGAGTGTACATGGGTGACAGAGGGGTGTAGAGGAGTGTACATGGGTGACAGAGGGGTGTAGAGGAGTGTACGCATAGGCGTGCACAGTCTATTGCATTTATATATATAAATGTCGAAAAAAATGCAGCACTACTTTACCACAGTAGGCGGGTGCCAGCTCCTCAGGCTCGATCACAGCCAATTGATAACTTCAAAAATGGTGCGGCACTCCAAATATCCAAAAAATAACTATTTATTCCACATGTCAAACAGTGCGACGTTTCAGCCCCTCTTGCTTGCATGCACACATACATAAACAGACCTACACTCATATAAATATCAATACAAACAAAATGAAAAACTTTATTAAAACTTTTTTGGGGATTGGAAGCTTTTTTTTTAGATTGGAGGCTCCATTATACATACACTGTACAGCAATCATACCTCCATTATACATACACTGTACAGCAATCATACATCCATTATACATACACTGTACAGCAATCATACCTCCATTATACATACACTGTACAGCAATCATACCTCCATTATACATACACTGTACAGCAATCATACATCCATTATACATACACTGTACAGCAATCATACCTCCATTATACATACACTGTACAGCAATCATACATCCATTATACATGTAAAAGACATGCTGTGCAAATTTGGGGGGAGTGGCTCCCTCTGTAGCCGTGCATCCCCTCCCCTATTTTCACAGGAGGTGGTTTGGATCGTTAGTGGATCCAACATGTCACCCAGCCTTAGGTAGGTGAGTGTTTAGGGACCCATCCGATAGGAGGCCACCTCCGCGTGGTGGATGGGGGACACGTTTTGATCAAAAAGTGCGCTAAGAGCCTCCATTTTGTTGACCAAGTGTGCTGCTGCCATTTTCTCTTTTTACATGTTTTGTACTTGCCACAGCAGCGTGCACCCGTGTATTGGGTTTAGGTGCTGGCTACATTTTCAGTTTTTTTTTCTTTGCTATCCATTATACATACACTGTACAGCAATCATACATTCATTATACATACACTGTACAGCAATCATACCTCCATTATACATACACTGTGACTGTACAGCAATCATACATCCATTATACATACACTGTACAGCAAGCATACCTCCATTATACATACACTGTGACTGTACAGCAATCATACATCCATTATACATACACTGTACAGCAATCATACATCCATTATACATACACTGTACAGCAAGCATACCTCCATTATACATACACTGTACAGCAATCATACCTCCATTATACATACACTGTACAGCAATCATACCTCCATTATACATACACTGTACAGCAAGAATACCTCCATTATACATACACTGTACAGCAAGCATACCTCCATTATACATAAACTGTGACTGTACAGCAATCATACATCCATTATACATACACTGTACAGCAAGCATACCTCCATTATACATACACTGTACAGCAATCATACATCCATTATAAATACACTGTGACTGTACAGCAAGCATACCTCCATTATACATACACTGTACAGCAATCATACCTCCATTATACATACACTGTACAGCAATCATACCTCCATTATACATACACTGTACAGAAATCATACATTCATTATACATACACTGTACAGCAATCATACCTTCATTATACATACACTGTACAGCAATCATACATCCATTATACATACACTGTACAGCAATCATACATCCATTATACATACACTGTACAGCAACCATACCTCCATTATACATACACTGTACAGCAATCATACATTCATTATACATACACTGTACAGCAATCATACATTCATTATACATACACTGTACAGCAATCATACCTCCATTATACATACACTGTACAGCAATCATACATTCATTATACATACACTGTACAGCAATCATACATACATTATACATACACTGTACAGCAAGCATACCTCCATTATACATACACTGTACAGCAATCATACATTCAGTATACATACACTGTACAGCAATCATACATCCATTATACATACACTGTACAGCAAGCATACCTCCATTATACATACACTGTACAGCAATCATACCTCCATTATACATACACTGTACAGCAATTATACCTCCATTATACATACACTGTACAGAAATCATACATTCATTATACATACACTGTACAGCAATCATACCTCCATTATACATACACTGTACAGCAATCATACCTCCATTATACATACACTGTACAGCAATCATACATCCATTATACATACACTGTACAGCAATCATACCTCCATTATACATACACTGTACAGCAATCACACATTCATTATACATACACTGTACAGCAATCATACCTCCATTATACATACACTGTACAGCAATCATGCATCCATTATACATACACTGTACAGCAATCATACATTCAGTATACATACACTGTACAGCAATCATACATCCATTATACATACACTGTACAGCAAGCATACCTCCATTATACATACACTGTACAGCAAGCATACCTCCATTATACATACACTGTACAGCAATCATACATCCATTATACATACACTGTACAGCAAGCATACCTCCATTATACATACACTGTACAGCAATCATACATCCATTATACATACACTGTACAGCAATCATACATTCATTATACATACACTGTACAGCAATCGTACCTCTATTATACATACATTGTACAGCAATCATACATTCATTATACATACACTGTACAGCAATCATACATCCATTATACATACACTGTACAGCAAGCATACCTCCATTATACATACACTGTACAGCAATCATACATTCAGTATACATACACTGTACAGCAATCATACATCCATTATACATACACTGTACAGCAAGCATACCTCCATTATACATACACTGTACAGCAATCATACATTCATTACACATACACTGTACAGCAATCATACATCCATTATACATACACTGTACAGCAAGCATACCTCCATTATACATACACTGTACAGCAAGCATACCTCCATTATACATACACTGTACAGCAATTATACCTCCATTATACATACACTGTACAGAAATCATACATTCATTATACATACACTGTACAGCAATCATACCTCCATTATACATACACTGTACAGCAATCATACATCCATTATACATACACTGTACAGCAATCATACATCCATTATACATACACTGTACAGCAATCATACATCCATTATACATACACTGTACAGCAATCATACCTCCATTATACATACACTGTACAGCAATCACACATTCATTATACATACACTGTACAGCAATCATACCTCCATTATACATACACTGTACAGCAATCATACATCCATTATACATACACTGTATAGCAAGCATACCTCCATTATACATACACTGTACAGCAATCATACATTCAGTATACATACACTGTACAGCAATCATACATCCATTATACATACACTGTACAGCAAGCATACATTCATTATACATACACTGTGACTGTACAGCAATCATATATCCATTATACATACACTGTACAGCAATCATACATTCATTATACATACACTGTACAGCAATCATACATCCATTATACATACACTGTGTCTGTACAGCAATCATACATCCATTATACATACACTGTACAGCAATCATACATCCATTATACATACACTGTACAGCAATCATACATCCATTATACATACACTGTACAGCAAGCATACCTCCATTATACATACACTGTGACTGTACAGCAATCATACATCCATTATACATACACTGTACAGCAATCATACATCCATTATACATACACTATACAGCAAGCATACCTCGATTATACATACACTGTACAGCAATCATACCTCCATTATACATACACTGTACAGCAATAATACCTCCATTATACATACACTGTACAGCAATCATACCTCCATTATACATACACTGTACAGCAAGAATACCTCCATTATACATACACTGTACAGCAAGCATACCTCCATTATACATAAACTGTGACTGTACAGCAATCATACATCCATTATACATACACTGTACAGCAAGCATACCTCCATTATACATACACTGTACAGCAATCATACATCCATTATAAATACACTGTGACTGTACAGCAATCATACATCCATTATACATACACTGTGACTGTACAGCAAGCATACCTCCATTATACATACACTGTACAGCAATCATACCTCCATTATACATACACTGTACAGCAATCATACCTCCATTATACATACACTGTACAGAAATCATACATTCATTATACATACACTGTACAGCAATCATACCTCCATTATACATACACTGTACAGCAATCATACATCCATTATACATACACTGTACAGCAATCATACATCCATTATACATACACTGTACAGCAACCATACCTCCATTATACATACACTGTACAGCAATCATACATTCATTATACATACACTGTACAGCAATCATACCTCCATTATACATACACTGTACAGCAATCATACATTCATTATACATACACTGTACAGCAATCATACATACATTATACATACACTGTACAGCAAGCATACCTCCATTATACATACACTGTACAGCAATCATACATTCAGTATACATACACTGTACAGCAATCATACATCCATTATACATACACTGTACAGCAAGCATACCTCCATTATACATACACTGTACAGCAAGCATACCTCCATTATACATACACTGTACAGCAATTATACCTCCATTATACATACACTGTACAGAAATCATACATTCATTATACATACACTGTACAGCAATCATACCTCCATTATACATACACTGTACAGCAATCATACATCCATTATACATACACTGTACAGCAATCATACATCCATTATACATACACTGTACAGCAATCATACCTCCATTATACATACACTGTACAGCAATCACACATTCATTATACATACACTGTACAGCAATCATACCTCCATTATACATACACTGTACAGCAATCATACATCCATTATACATACACTGTACAGCAAGCATACCTCCATTATACATACACTGTACAGCAATCATACATTCAGTATACATACACTGTACAGCAATCATACATCCATTATACATACACTGTACAGCAAGCATACCTCCATTATACATACACTGTACAGCAAGCATACCTCCATTATACATACACTGTACAGCAATCATACCTCCATTATACATACACTGTACAGCAATCATACATTCAGTATACATACACTGTACAGCAATCATACATCCATTATACATACACTGTACAGCAAGCATACCTCCATTATACATACACTGTACAGCAAGCATACCTCCATTATACATACACTGTACAGCAATCATACATCCATTATACATACACTGTACAGCAAGCATACCTCCATTATACATACACTGTACAGCAAGCATACATCCATTATACATACACTGTACAGCAATCATACATTCATTATACATACACTGTACAGCAATCGTACCTCTATTATACATACACTGTACAGCAATCGTACCTCTATTATACATACACTGTACAGCAATCATACATCCATTATACATACACTGTACAGCAAGCATACCTCCATTATACATACACTGTACAGCAATCATACATTTATTATACATACACTGTACAGCAATCATACATCCATTATACATACACTGTACAGCAATCATACATCCATAATGCATACACTGTACAGCAATCATACATCCATTATACATACACTGTACAGCAAGCATACCTCCATTATACATACACTGTACAGCAATCATACATTCATTATACATACACTGTACAGCAATCATACATCCATTATACATACACTGTACAGCAATCATACATCCATTATACATACACTGTACAGCAATCATACATCCATTATACATACACTGTACAGCAATCATAAATCCATTATACATACACTGTACAACAATCATACCTCCATTATACATACACTGTACAGCAAGCATACCTCCATTATACATACACTGTACAGCAATCATAAATCCATTATTCATACACTGTACAGCAATCATACATCCATTATACATACACTGTACAGCAATCATACATCCATTATACATACACTGTACAGCAAGCATACATTCATAATACATACACAGTGACTGTACAGCAATCATACATCCATTATACATTCACTGTACAGCAATCATACATTCATTATACATACACTGTACAGCAATCATACATCCATTATACATACACTGTGTCTGTACAGCACTCATACATCCATTATACATACACTGTACAGCAAGCATACCTCCATCATACATACACTGTACAGCAATCATACATTCAGTATACATACACTGTACAGCAATCATACATTCATTATACATACACTGTACAGCAAGCATGCCTCCATTATACACACACTGTACAGCAAGCATACCTCCATTATACATACACTGTACAGCAATCATACATCCATTATACATACACTGTACAGCAAGCATACCTCCATTATACATACACTGTACAGCAATCATACATTCATTATACATACACTGTACAGCAATCATACATCCATTATACATACATCGTACAGCAATCATACATCCATTATACATACACTGTACAGCAATCATACATCCATTATACATACACTGTACAGCAAGCATACCTCCATTATACATACACTGTACAGCAATCATACATTCATTATACATACACTGTACAGCAATAATACATCCATTATACATACACTGTACAGCAATCATACATTCATTATACATACACTGTACAGCAATCATACATCCATTATACATACACTGTACAGCAAGCATACCTCCATTATACATACACTGTACAGCAATCATACATTCATTATACATACACTGTACAGCAATCATACATCCATTATACATACACTGTACAGCAATCATACATTCATTATACATACACTGTACAGCAATCATACATCCATTATACATACACTGTACAGCAATCATACATCCATTATACATACACTGTACAGCAATCATACATCCATTATACATACACTGTACAGCAATCATACCTCCATTATACATACACTGTACAGCAATCATACCTCCATTATACATACACTGTACAGCAAGCATACCTCCATTATACATACACTGTGCAGCAATCATACATCCATTATACATACACTGTACAGCAATCATACATCCATTATACATACACTGACTGTACAGCAATCATACATCCATTATACATACACTGTGACTGTATAGCAATCAAACATCCATTATACATACACTGTACAGCAAGCGTACCTCCATTATACATACACTGTGACTGTACAGCAATCATACATCCATTATACATACACTGTACAGCAAGCATACCTCCATTATACATACCCTGTGACTGTACAGCAATCATACATCCATTATACATACACTGTACAGCAATCATACATCCATTATACATACACTGTACAGCAAGCATACCTCCATTATACATACACTGTACAGCAAGCATACCTCCATTATACATACACTGTACAGCAATCATACCTCCATTATACATACACTGTACAGCAATCATACCTCCATTATACATACACTGTACAGCAAGCATACCTCCATTATACATACACTGTACAGCAAGCATACCTCCATTATACATACACTGTGACTGTACAGCAATCATACATCCATCATACATACACTGTACAGCAAGCATACCTCCATTATACATAAACTGTACAGCAATCATACATCCATTATACATACACTGTGACTGTACAGCAATCATACATCCATTATACATACACTGTGACTGAACAGCAAGCATACCTCCATTATACATACACTGACTGTACAGCAATCATACATCCATTATACATACACTATACAGCAAGCATACCTCCATTATACATACACTGTACAGCAAGCATACCTCCATTATACATACACTGTATAGCAATCATACCTCCATTATACATACACTGTACAGCAAGCATACCTCTATTATACATACACTGTACAGCAATCATACCTCCATTATACATACACTGTGACTGTACAGCAATCATACATCCAATCCATTAATAATGGATTGGATGTATGATTGTTGTACAGTCACAGACACAGTGTATGTATAATGGATGTATGATTGCTGTACAGTGTATGTATAATGGACAGGGCTGTCTTTAATTTTGATTGGACCCTGGGCAAGCAATTTTTTTGGGGGGCCCCCCGGTCCCCCATCCCACACACACTCGGGATCAGTACAGGATCAGTAATGTAATGTATGTACACAGTGACCTCACCAGCAGAATAGTGAGTACAGCTCTGGAGAGAAGGTGTGTTCTGCTGAGCTCCAGAGTTTCCCAGAGAAGCAGTGATTTTCTTCCACCCCTCCCCAGGTGTGTGGCAGACACCTGGGTAGGTTTTCCTGCTATGGAGCCCCGGGAAGCTGGGGCTTCATCTTGCACCCCCCCCCCCCCCCCCCGTTCTCGGCTGGCGGGGTGTGCAAAGGAAAATGCAACAGCCAGTAGTCAGGATGGGGTGAGGAGATCCACCAGGGTCCACAGCCATGTGGGGCCCCCTCCCCGACCTCAGCTGGGAGCTGCAAAGCTTCCAGCAGAAGCTCATCCAGGCAGCGGAGTGGAAAGTCTGCATCATAGTTACATAGTTACATAGTTACAAAGTTACATAGTTAGTATGGTTGAAAAAAGACATACGTCCATCAAGTCCAACCAGGGGATTGAAGGGAAGGATGTAAGGGGATAAGGGAAAGGGATGTAGTTTTATAATTCTGCATAAGCTTTAATGTTATTTTGTTCCAGGAATGTATCTAACCCTGTTTTAAAGCTGTTAATTGTTCCTGCTGTGACCAGTTCCTGAGGTAGACCGTTCCATAAATTCACAGTCCTCACGGTAAAGAAGGCGTGCCGCCCCTTTAGACTAAACCTTTTCTTTTCCAGACGGAGGGAGTGCCCCCTCGTCCTTTGGGGGGGTTTAACCTGGAACAGTTTTTCTCCATATTTTTTGTATGGGCCATTAATATACTTATATACGTTTATCATATCCCCATATCCAGCCTGTTTCCTCAGAACCCCAGCAATGGGGGGTAAAGGGGCCCAAAGAATCCCTGGCCAGCTTTGGGTCCAAAATCCAGGCCAAGATGGCTCAGTATGAACAGCTCGGAAAACAACTAAGAGGCCTCAGAGAGGAGCTGAAGTTTGCAAGACTGTTGAGACCCAATTAGCTCCGAGCAGGCTATAACTACCCCTCCCCCTTACTACAATAATTAATTAAATAATAACTGACACAACAACAATTCAACTTTTCCGTGGGTGGGGATCGGCCACAGCTTTATTTATAAAATTACTTATATAAATAACAATTTAACTGTAACAAAGACACCGATTGGCTTCTTGCCAACCCGAGAGGTGCTGCCACACTATCCTGTGTGGAGGTCTACCCCGGGTTGACCCCGCTTTCACCGTCTTCTTACCGCCAAGCTGTGACTTACAATAAACAGAGATACAAAAAGGGAGGGAGGGAGGGCAAAACTCCGGGTCCTGGGCAGATTGAGGGGGGAAGGGAGGCACCACAGCTATAAATACCCAGGGGAGGGCCTTTGAAAGCCCGGGAAACTATTAGACCCCTGATTGGTGCACTCCTTCCCCCCCACCCATGGGACATACCACTATAGTTAGCAACAAGTTTTTACAGGCGGGGGAGGGGGCTAAAAAACATTGCCTGTATATTTCTTAACCCCTTAACTGCTCACCAGTCAGGGGGCAAGCTAGTTATGCACAGCTTGCCCCTCCAGACTGTTGAGACCCAATTAGCTCCGAGCTGGCTATAACTACCCCTCCCCCTTACTACAATAATTAATTAAATAATAACTGACACAACAACAATTCAACTTTTCCGTGGGTGGGGATCGGCCACAGCTTTATTTATAAAATTACTTATATAAATAACAATTTAACTGTAACAAAGACACCGATTGGCTTCTTGCCAACCCAAGAGGTGCTGCCACACTGTCCTGTGTGGAGGTCTACCCCGGGTTGACCCCGCTTTCACCGTCCACCCAAGAGATACTGGATAGCCAACACCTGGGGCCAACTCAGCCCCCCGAACACACCCAACACATTTCCTCTCCAGGAAAGTCGCCCAACACATTTCCTCTCCAGGAAATTCTCCCAACACATAACCTCTCCAGGAAATCCGAGGTACCTGCCGCCAGGTCCTATGTTTTTGCATTTTATTTTATTTTTTGTAATTTTTATTTTTTTTGTATTCACTAACTCTTGTGTGAACTCATTTCTCAGACTCGCCCATACACCGAAGAGTGCCGCAGCACTCGCACCACCTTGCGGAAAGCCGCTCGCAAAACAAAAACACATGTGGGAAACATCAAACTGGGCGAAAATAGCAACGCAACAAGCAGATCGCCCGCGCCCCACGCGCTGCGCTACCCTCTCCGGAAACTGAGCCCTCTCCGCCGACACCGACACAAAAAGAGAGCGAATCCCAAACTCACAACACCCCCTCCTACAAAGAGAAGCCAAAACCCAAAACAGACAATCGAGGGCGGGGAGCATAAAAGAAAAAGAGGTGGGGGGGGGAGGCCCCCACCGCAGTCCAATCAACAATAGGACGACAACAGGAAAAAACAGTCATTCGTGGACCCTCATGCAGCACAAGCTGTGTGTCCCAGATCGCCTAAGCAATCTCGGACCGACGGACCTGAAAACGCACAAAATAGGCACCCAAAAAACACATCAGACACCCAAGTGTCATGGAAGGAGACGAGGAGAAAGAAAGTGCCCCATCCACCTAGCCCCGAAAAAAGCCAGCGCAAAACCTCGGATCAGAAAAAACGACGCAAAAGCGACAACCAAAAATCCGACCCACAGCCGCCACCAAGCGACCCAAAAACTGATAGGAAAAAATGGTCGCCGACAGCAAGGCCACCCGCTCACGGGCCCAGCCCCTAGGTATACACCAACATCCCACCAACCGCAAAGCAGAAAAGAAAAATCACCCCCCGTCATGCGGCAACCTCACCCCACTGGATCGCAGCACAGTGGGAAAGCACCCTTTTTTTTTTTTTTTTTTTGCACTGAGTAGTAGGTGATTCACATGAACAGGTGAAGATACCCAGCGTCACATACTAAGAATGTTAATTGGATACATGCAGAATACAGCCCAAATCTCGAACGTCCTTGGATAGGAGACACAGCAGTTAACTTATTTTATCACAGCCTAACCAAACGAAATAGGAAGTCAAACAGCAGAACCTTGTAGGTACAAAAAACAAAACCCCTATCCACAGACACACTTGGAACCTTCGGGACCCTCCTTGACTGTAGACATCCCGGCCTCCACACCAACCCCAACTACTCGCAAGCGCCTCACCGTGAGTGCGACCAAGTCGCAGGAGCCACTAAAGCGGACCAAGAAATACACCAATCTCCACGATGACCCACAGGCCGAAAATTTAACCACAACTGTATCACTCAGTCCTACCCCGGGACCCGAACCCGAGGTGGTCTCCCATTCCACAGCCACATGAGCAAACCTTCCGACTCCACCCGAGGGAGCAACCTCCGGAACCACTGCCAGAGAACGGGACAAAGCGTCAACACCCAATACCGACCCCAGGGAGTACAGCCGCAAAATAAACCTTATCTCCAAACAGCGAAGCACTAGGTGCAACAAGCCGAGCGCAGGAAGAAAGCCGAAAGAAAGAAATAATAACAGTGACAACGCCCCAAATGTCAGACCGACAAAACGCCCCCGATCACTCAAATCACACCCAAAAAAGAAAAGCATCACCAAATTATAGCGCAATCAAGCACAGGGGCCACGCCAACCCACACAGTACCGTTACAATCCTAGAACATGAACTGCTGAAGCAAGCACCCAAAGTCCCACAACCAACACCAAAGGAAAAAGCACAAACAAAAAACCCAAGCATGGCAGAAACCCACTGACTACCAAGACACCCAGTAGTAAACCACCCTGCAGCACCACTGGAAAACCAAAACACCACACCAACAACCAACCAAACCAGCCACACCCGGGAACAGAGCGAGCTCTCCATGAGCTGCAACGGGGGACTGAAAGCAGGCCTGTCCACTGCATCACGCCTGAAAAAAACCCAACCAACCGGAACGTCAGCCCTTAGTGCACCAGGGGCACATATGCGGGGGCACAGATACCACACACCCTCGGCGGCCAGAGACAACCTGCAGGAAAAAACTCCGCCCTGAACCACATTCCACGTGGAACATTCAGTAAACCAGCAAGGACCGGAACCGGGGCACATAGCGAGCCCTGAAGAAACCAAAACAGAGAAAACGCAATTACTCCATGACCATAGGAAAGCAGCAAACCAAGGCCAACAAGGCATGCGGAAGACATGCTAATCTCCTCAAAATCGTTCCAATTTTAACATACATGCTGCCGAAGCGAGCACAAAATATGGACGCTTCACAAATTTGCATGTCAGCCTTGCAGCAACAAACCACACCCCAACAAGTGTAGAGCACAGGAGAATCACCCTCCGGAATACCACCACGAACAGAAGAAACCACACAGGCAAGACAAACGGAGACACAAGCAAAACCTACCCCCAGAGACTCAAGCGAAACCTACCCTCCGCCACATCAGCCAAAGCACCCAGCACGACATACAGGAGTCCCATGCCTACATGAGATTGGGCGAAACAGGAAAAAACAGCAGACAAATATACTAGGACAATGGAGCAGCGGAGAGAGACTACAACTTAAGATGGAGAGATAAACCAAACAAAGGGGGAGAAAACCCAAAGAAACAAAACCGTGACTGGGTGGCAGCCACCGATTCAGGAAAAGGAACATGCCTACGGGAGCTAAGTCAGCAAAACCCCGGCCACCTAGAGCGTAAGGCCAAAAGACCACACACCCAAGCGCGCACCGCAGAAAATGATACCCTACCAAAGCACCCCGTCAAGAAGAGACGTACCCAACTCACAACCAGAGACCAACACAGATATACACCCATATCCGAGACCCAAACTCAACAAACACACGGGAACAAAAGGACGAACACTACACAGACGTAGCAATAAGCACACAAACCAGGGAAGGGGCAAAGCCCCACATCAGAAGACTCACCAATTCCAGAAAATGGAGAAGCACAACAGAGGGAGGAACCACTTCACCACCGCCGCAGGCGTGGGACAAGGCACGCTGGAGACCGCCGGGTCGCGGGCACTCGGCCGCCGCACGGAACGGCGCCGGAAACCACGCCGGGAAAACAGCAGTAGAGGACTCTGAGGGAGAACCCTGCGGGAAGAACCGAAACACCTACTCCCCGCAGGTGAACAGAAGGCCCAAAAAACACCGCCTGTGCCGCCCCCCAGGACCAGAGCGAGAGCGGCGACAAATACGTCTATGCCCCCATCCGGCCCCAGAGGGGGGAAGAGCAACACGAAATCAGGGGAGCACTCCCTACCCCTCCACGGGGGGCATTGGAGAGGCAGGAGGAAGGAGGACAGCAGTGGCAGCAGTGGGGGAAGGGGGGGGTTGGGAACTCGGGGCAGAGAGGTGATGGGGAGGCGTGGGGGGGGCGCAATGGATGCAAGAACCATGGGGAGCACTGGAAGAGCACGAGGAAAAAGGGGGAGGGGCAGCAGCAGCAGTGGGCAGGGGGGGAGTGCTAGTGTGGTGGGGGTAAGGAGCCGGGCAATGGAGTGGGGACGGTATGAGTGCTCATATAGTTGGCGTTGTGATCTGAAGCTGTCCGCAGTACCATTGTCGTTTCGATCAGAGTTTGAGATCGCTGTTTTTCATATTTACGGTATAAAAAGGGGTCAAAAATACGCTATTTTGGACTGTGAAATTTATTTATTCAAGTAATATTACTTATTTATGTATTTTATTCATTAATTAATAAATTTGTAATGTTTTTTTTTTTTATATTATACACGTACGCCATAGACGGAGCGCCTTAAATGACTATATTTATTAATTAATTTTTTTAATTAATTAATGAATTTATTTATTTTTTTATACTACGGACATGTAGGCACGTGGCGATACCACACGTGTATGTTGTTGTAATATACAGTATTTTATGTATTATTATTTTATTTATAGATTTTAATTTTTTATCATTACTATTATGGTATTTTTCTTTTCTTTTCTTTTTCTTTTTTTTTTTTATTATTAATTTTTATTTTTTATTTTATTTTATGATGTGGAAAAGGGGGGTGATCAAACGTGTAAAATTGCAAGGGTTAAAAGATCTTTATTAACTTAACTATTCAAATACTTCAACAGTTTTTTTTTTTTTTTTTGCAATGCTATAGCTCCCCTAGGAGCTATAACACTGCACACACTGAACCTGACACCGATCACTTGCCATGTAGTAACATGGCAATGATCGGTGTTATCAATGATTGATTGCTCAAGCCTGAATTTCAGGCTTGGAGCAATCAATTGAGGAGCGGACGCGCAGGAGGCAGGTGAGTGACCCTCCTGCTGCGTCCCAGCTGATCGGGACATCGCGATTTTATCGCGATGGTCCCAATCAGCCCGCTGAGCAGCCGGGATGCGTTCAATTACATTTTCAGACGCGGCGATGACTTTGATCGCCGCGTCTGAAAAGGTGATGCCGGACATCTGCCAGATCGGCGATGTCCGGCATTATCAGGGGTCCTGGTCGCTAATAGCAACTGGGACCCAACAGCTATAATGCGCGCTCACTATGTGAGCGCGGATTATAGCTGGGGACGCGCAAATGGACGTTAATAAACGTCCATTTGCGCAAACGTTAAAGGGGGTTAAAACAGCAGCAGCCACCCAGGGGCCGCCACCTCCAGAGCAGAGGGGACAAACAGGCGGGAGGGGGGGTTATGGTAAGGACCGCAACAGGGGGGGGGGGGAGGCAGACGAAGGGGACCGCAACAGGGGGGAAAAAAGAGACGGACGGGGCAAGTAGGTAATCAGAGCCTGCTCCAGGAGCACCCAGGAGAGAGGGATCAAAGTACAGGCAGGGGAGAGGGCAAAAGAACGGGACAGGGCTCAAAGGGATTACAGTGGGAAAGGAGGGCAGGACTGATAAGAGGTCCGCCAGCCTCCTGAACCCGCCAAGGGTGCAACAGGAGGGGAGGCCAGCTCAGCCACAAGGGAGCATGCCAGCCCTCACCCATCTGCTCCATCCAGGCCACAAATAAGGGGCAGACACATACCAGCCAGCAGTCAAAACTCCGGGTCCTGGGCAGATTGAGGGGGAAAGGGAGGCACCACAGCTATAAATACCCAGGGGAGGGCCCCTGAAAGCCCGGGAAACTATTAGACCCCTGATTGGTGCACTCCTTCCCCCCCACCCATGGGACATACCACTATAGTTAGCAACAAGTTTTTACAGGCGGGGGAGGGGGCTAAAAAACATTGCCTGTATATTTCTTAACCCCTTAACTGCTCACCAGTCAGGGGGCAAGCTAGTTATGCACAGCTTGCCCCTCCAGCTACCAAGCAAACAATGCAGCAAAGACCAAGAGGGCAGCATTTTCCACCAAGGTGAGAGCTCTGAAGAAACAGGTGGATGAGATTGTGAGGCTGAGATCGGACATTGTGGAGGGAGGTGGTATACTCAGCGAGAGACTTGTGAACAAGGATAGTTTCTCCAGCATGAAGGTCTCAGGACAAGTGAGTAACCAAGATGACTGCCAGAGTGAGGAGGAAGAGATGGAGGGAGGTGAGGAGGGGGATTAGAGTGAGGGGGATATGGATACTGGACCTGTGTGTACCACCACTACTGTTACCCCAGACCCCCCACTTACCCTCAGTGGGGACTATGTAAACCCGGCTCAGGTGGCCTTACCTCCCTCCAGTGAGGAGGATGATGATGATGATGACGGCAGTGACTGCAGTGATGGAAGCGGCTTGGCAGATGGGGGTCTCCTGCGGGCAATTGTTATGCAGGAGTCCCCCACCCGTCTGGAAAACTTTTCCTTCGGGGATGATTTGGGCCCAGAGGAGAAGGGAAAGAAGAAGAAGAAGAAAGGAAAGGGCAAGAAGAGGAAGAAGACACAAGGAGTTAAGTTTGTCTTTTCTCCCTTCCAGCAGTCTGGGTCGGCTGAAAAGGGTGCTGGGTCCCCCAATCTGCCAGACCCCGTTTCTGTAGTGGAGCGGGGCCAGCATGGGGGATACAGTAGCGCACCCAAAATGGCCGCGGGTGCTATAGAAAAAAAAGGGCACCCTCCTGTGAGGGGGGAGGGTGTCCAGGCACCGGAAAATGGCGGCAGATTCACCCGTTCGGGGGGCGGTCCCCTGGTTGAAGTGGGCGGTACAGGTCCTGGCACCGCAGGGCACTCTCCTGTGAGGGGGGGGGGGGGAGTGTCCGGGCGCTGGACCTTGTTGGTTCAGGGGGCGGTCCCCTAGGTGGCGTGGTTGATACTGGTTCTGGCGCCAGGGGGCACTCCGCTATAAAGTGGGAGGTTCCCTGCACATCAGCTGTAGCGGGAGTTAGTCCGGAGGGACAGTCTTTTTGTGAGGGGGAGTGGCCACCCATTTCAGAGGCGGAGCCTGTGTCTGCACCCAAAGACACAGGAAGAAAGAACTATGCAGCACCAATCCTGAAACCGGCAACCCTTAAACATGAAGCAAAAGACCCAGCCAGCCCAGTCTGTAACACTCCAAGGGAGAGTGAACGCAAGAGTGAAAGTGAAAGGAAAAATGTGAATAAAAATGGTAATGTGCAGAATGTGAGTTATAGTGGTGTGCATGGGAGGAGTTGTGGTAGCAGTGTTGATGAGGGGGGTGCAAGTAGTGTGCAAGAGAGGGGTGCAAGTAGTGTGCAAGAGAGGGGTGCAAGAGGAGTGCAAGAGAGGGGTGCAAGTGTAGTCCAAGAGAGGGGTGCTAGTGAAATACAGGTGAGGAGTGGTAGTGGAATGACAGAGAGAGGTGTTATGGCTGTTAAGAATAAGGGTCCAGGTTTGGCCTCTGGGTCAGTTCCTGGTTCGACTGCCCCCCCGGTAGTGGCTGCTTCTCAGAGAAGCTATGCCAGCGTCACTGCCGGGGGATCAGGGGGATCCCCATCTCCGTCTGGCTCTGGGGGTCACTTGCAACAGCGCCTCCTGGAGGCTCTACGTAGGGGAGACAGGTCAATCCATGTAGAGGGGAGGGGTGAGGTTGACCTGTCTTTTTGGATAGAAAGACATGGCTTAGGCGCCTTCCGAGAACAAAACGGGGAGGTGGTCTGGTCCCTCCCGACATCCGGCCAGGAAAGTGGCCGTAGGAATGTGGTCCGTTTAGTGTGGAGGGGCGAAAATGCACGTCCGCCTCGGGGTAAGGTGGTTGAGCTCCTCCTCCGGATGGAATTCAGGGCAAGTGACATCTTTGCCCTGATCCACCCCTATGGTACTTCCGAGTTTGACATCAGCTTTGTTCGGCCAGAGGGTCTGGAACTTTTCTGGTCGAATTATGAGGTGGTGAAAAGCGAGCCCGGCTGGCGTGATTTCGCCGTAAAGGCGATATCCCGTCAGAATCTGGCCAAGAAAGTGACCGTTTTGACACGTAACGAGTCACTATCTTGCTATGACATTATGACCTGGCTTAGCCGATATGGGGATGTGACGGACATGCCAAAAAAGAACTATGACGAACATGGGATCTGGTCTGGGGCCTGGACGTTTTCCGTCAAACTGAAGCGTTCGGGGAGCACTGTTGCCCACATCCCATCAGCTGCTTTTCTTGGGAGAGACAGAATCCAAGTTTTCTACCAGGGGCAGCCCAAGGTCTGTCACAGGTGTGGCAGCCCCACTCACTTTAGCGCAGCCTGTACCGTGCAGGTCTGTGCACTGTGCGGTGGGGTAGGTCATCTTGCCGCATCCTGTAGGCAGATCAGGTGTCATCTGTGTGGTGTCTTAGGACACCCTTTCAGCCGTTGTCCTAGCGCCTTTGCCCGTGCGACGGTCACCTTGGCTGGGGAGAGCAGTAACGTTGCCTCAGCTGGGGAGGGCACGGGTGCGGGTGAAGGTGCAACAGGGTCAGTGAAGAGGAAAAGTCCCGCCAGGCTGAGGCGGGAGGCTAATCGGAGAAGGAGCAGGGAACTGGAGAGTTCCCATGTGGCAGGGGTAGCTTCTGGCCCTGCTCCTGAGGTTAGTCCTGAAACTGCTGAGACCCTGGGGGAGAATGTGCTGGAAGAGGAAATGGGGAGAATCTGTAAAGAAGAGGGCAGCAAGGCCGATCTTTCCGATTCCTCCCACTGTGAATGTGTGGATGAGGAGGGTGAAGAGAGGCCAAAAAAGAAGGGCAGTAAAGGGAGAAAGAAGAGGTCGGAGCCCTCTAGTCCCCGTGCTGCGGACCAGGTCCCAAGCGGAAGCTTACCTGCCCCCCTCTGATTGATCTGTCTAACCGGTACTCTGTCCTTGAAGACATCTCCTCCCCCTCCTTGAAGGGGGGGGTCAGGGATGGGGTGCCTGAAGTGGGGGAGCCTCCAGGGGGAACTGGGCCCTGTCCTGATGGGGCAATTTCCGCAGGGGATGGGGCCAAATCGGAGCCAGGCGGAGATGGGGATTATAAAATGGACCAGTCAGAATCAAAAAAACGGTCCAAAGACAAGGAAGCCTCCTCATCTGGGGATGAGGGGGTAAAGAAGAAACAAAAATGAGGGGGTTAGGGCCGTCTATCTCAATCACCCATGATGGCGGCACTCACCCCATTGACACTGGCATCTATTAACTGTGCCAGTATAAAGTCTGATACGGCTAGATTCGCAGCCTTTGATTTTCTCGGCCGTGTTGAAGCCGATATTTTGTATCTGCAGGAGACCAGGTTGTCAGATCTTGCCTCTCTGGTAAAAGCCAGGAGAGAGTGGAGGCGTGGCCCCTCCCACTGGTCTCTTGCGGCTGAGCCGTATAGTGGGGTGGCGGTCCTTTTTACCGCTCCTGTTGAATGCAGACGGGTTATTGAGTTAGAAATGGGGAGGTGCCTGATCTTAGATGTCCTCATGAAGGGGCAAGAGCTCCGGCTTATTAACATCTACGCCCCACAAACCAAGTGGGGCCGCAAAGATCTCTTTATGAGGATTAAGCCCTTTCTTTTTACAAGCCGACAGGTGATCTTTGGAGGGGATTTCAATACTGTCAAAAGGTCCCAAGATAGGAGAGGCTCCAATGATCGGTTGGCTTATGATAGCATAGCTCTCAATAGCATAGTTAGGGTAGCTCGCCTAGAGGACGCCCACATCCGGAGCCCCTCAGGCCACGCGGGTTTCACCTATCATCGAGGTAGCTGCAGGTCTAGAATAGACAGGTTTTATTTGAAGGAGGAAGCTGTCTCTTCTGCAGTGTCCGTGGTTGAGGTGGAGTTCTCCGATCACTGTATGATTTTGTTTTCCCTGAATGTTTCAGAGACCCCTCGGATGGGTAAAGGTTATTGGAAGCTGAATTCGTCCCTCCTGGAGGAAGCAGAGGTAAGACAGTCCTTTGAGGATTTTCTTCAGAGTCAGGTACCTTTACTGGGCCTATGTAGTAGTAAGTCAGAGTGGTGGGAGATATTCAAGAAGCGGGTTGCGGGGTTCTTCCGCCAGCTCTCGAGCCTCAGGTCCCTGAATAGGTATCGCCTGTATCAGGGACTGAGGAGGAAACTCGAGCTTCTCGTCTCGACTGGAGGTAGCCGGGAGGATATCTCCAGAGTGAAGTCCTTGCTGATGAGGTGTCAGTACGATAGGCACGCATCTTTGTTTTTTGAGAGGGATTTCGGGAAGTACCGCTCGCCCGACCCTTACAGAAACTGTAAGATGTCAGTGAGTAGTAAAGTCATTTCAGGACTGATTGATAGTACAGGATCTCTGAATCGGTCCAGATCAGGGATCTTGGAGGTCGTCAGATCCTTCTACTCGCATCTCTTGGGAAGGAAGGATCTAGATCGAGACGGGATGTCGGCTTTCCTGGCTGAAACCATTCCTGAGCCAGGGGTAGACCCCTCTCTTGATGTTTTGGCAAAAAAAATCAGGGAAGAGGAAGTGAGACTGGCGATTGAGGGGCTTGCCCCCAAAAAGTCACCAGGTCCGGATGGCTTAACATCCGAGTGGTACAAGACCTTTAAGGAGTCTTTAGCTCCCCTCTTGACTGAGGTATTCAATGAGTGTCTCTCCTCGGGCACTCTGCCGAAGTCAATGAGGAGGTCAGCCCTGATTCTTCTCTCAAAGGGTAAAGATCCCAGCCATATTGAGAATTGGAGGCCCATAGCTCTTCTCAATACGGACAGGAAGCTTCTGGCAGAGATACTGTTTAATCGGCTGGTGAAGTTTGCACCCCGGCTCCTTTCGGGGGCCCAGCACTGCTCTGTTCCAGGCCAAAGCACCTTAAGTGCTGTTCTCGGTGTCCGGGAGGCAGTGGAGCGGAGTAGTGCAGGTCTCTGGAAGGGGTACTTGCTGTCCCTGGATCAGGCCAAAGCATTTGATCGGGTGAACCACGAGTACCTCTGGTCCGTCCTCCTGAGATATGGCTTACCGTGTGCTTTTATTAATTGGCTTAAGACCTTATATGCAGGGGCAGAGAGTTTCCCGCTGGTGAACGGGTGGTCTGGCCGCTCTTTTGAGGTGGGGTCCGGAGTCCGTCAGGGTTGTCCTTTGAGCCCGGTTTTATACGTGTTCGCAATTGATCCCTACGTCCGGAGGGTAGATTGTGGGCCGTTGGCGGGAGTCGGGATGAGTCTGGCGGAACTGGATGTCGCCCAGAGAGTGGTGGCGTACGCTGATGATGTCACCATTTTCGTGTCCTCGAGAGAGGAGGTCGATGTGGTGATGCCGGAGGTGGAACGCTACTCGGAGGCATCCGGGTCTAAGATCAACCGGGATAAGTGTGAAAGTCTCTGGCTGGGAGGGGGAGATCCCACTTTTGATCTCCCGGACACCCTCCCAGGGCCCCAAGACTCAGCAAAAATTCAGGGCATCACATTCGGCCAGGATGATTATCCCACCAAAAACTGGGATGGTAAGCTACAGGATGCCACTCATAGGGTGGATCAGTGGAAGGGTTGGTCTATGACCCTCAGGGAAAGGGTACACCTGATCAAATCGTATCCTGCTCCCCTTGTTTATCTATCTTGGCAGTGTATGTATCTTGCCAGATGCCTACTACACTAGGATCTACAGCCTGTTTTTCCAACTGTTATGGGGGAACAGGATGAACCTAGTCAAGAGAGAGGTTCCGTACCGCACAAGGAGACTAGGGGGTTTATCTATGGTAAACCCTGTGGTGTTCTTAACAAACACCTTCTTGAAAGCTAACATTTCAAACCTCTGGTCAGAGAGGGCTCCTCCGTGGGTACTCTCCTGCAGGGAATGGTTTCGGCCTTTCTTCCAGGAATGGGAGACAGGAGGGCAAGTGAAGGACCTCCGTACGCCCCATGGGCATCTTCCGGCTTACGCTACCCCGACTCTGAAGGCGATACGTCGGTGGGGTCTGGGAGTGTGGGAGATCAGGACCCAGTCAAGGCAGTTCCTTGACAAACGGGTTCTGTTGACCCACTTCCAGAAGCCTCTGGCGCTCAGGGACTGCACAGGTCGGGATCTGAGGGTGGGGTTGTATCTCTTAAATATGAAAAGGATCCCCCAGAAGTTTTGGGACTTGGCCTGGCGCTGCTTTCAGGGGAAGCTATATGTGAGGGACAATTTGAAGTGCAGGAGATCTGATGACCGGGGATGTCCCCGAGAAGAGTGCGGGGACATGCTGGAAAGCATGGACCATTTCCTGCTTCATTGTCCCTTTAATATAAGGGTCTACAACCGGGTGGGCGCTTCCATCGGCTGGAGTCAACTAGGGTCAGTTTATCTTTAGGGATAATGGTAGGGTGAGAGGTAGGGTGCAGTTAGGGAAAGAATATACATTTTGTATGTATCAGGATTGCCTTCCTTCTTCCTGGTGGTGGGCTAATGCATGTGCACCCTAGCTTTTTGTTTTGTTTTCAGATGCTATGGTTATGAAGGGCTTACAGGCACCGAACTTGGGCCTAAAGTGGGTTGTATTGTTTGCTTATGTATGTTAAAGCTGGTAATGGTTAAGTTGGTTGGGAGGGTATATTTGTGGGTGGTGGTGGTCTTTTCTTTTGGTGGACCTGGCATGGGTCAGTTGTGGACTGGACATTGAGGACTATGAACTGTATGGAAAAAACTCTGACCCATGTACAGGAGGGCGGGTGGTGTGGGTGAAGGGTCAGTTTAGTGTAGAATGTTCTTTTATATTTGTAGGTGTGTTTTCTGTTTATTTATAGGTGTATATAGTTTGTGTATAGTATTGTACATAGTAGTGTATATAGTTAGTTATGTATATAGTATGTATAATGTTATATTATTATAAAAAAAAATTATTATTTTTTTTTTTTTTTAAGTATATAGTATTTATAGTAGAGATAGACATGGCAGTCGAACCAGTTTTGTTTTTGTAGTAATGTTTCTTTAGTATCCCGTTGTGGATTTATTTTCTTTGGTTTATATATGTAGTATGTAGTAAAGATGTGTGTAAGCATGTGTGTATTGTGTTTTCTGTGATATTTTCCCGAGTTTGGGTATTTTGAGTTGAATTGAATTTATTTATTTATTTATTTTTGGTTTCTTGGTTAAATGTAGTTAATATATGGATATATATGTGTGCATGTGTGAGTGTGGTATAGTGTTGTTATTATTATTATAATTATTATTATTATTTAAAAAAAAAATGGTGTGCAGTGTGAGTGCTTGTTGTGTTTTCTATTTGTAATGTATGATTTTTCCCGAGTTTGGGTGTTTTGAGTTAAAGCGAAATAGTGCTATATTTATGTTTCTTATGAGTGTGTTGTTTGGCTATGAAAGGTGTAGTTATAATATTTCTAGTTCTAGTAGGAAAGCTGGGCTGGCCGGTTAGGCAGGATTTTTGTTCTTTTATTTAAATGTAAAGTTTGGGTTTATGTTATTTCATGTTGTTGTTTTCCGTTATGGCAAAGTTGTGCTGGTTTATGTTTTGTTATGATTTGTATTTTTCTAATAAAAGATTTACAGGATATAACTCAGGATCAGTACAGGATAAGTAATGTATGTACACAGTGACCTCACCAGCAGAATAGTGAGTACAGCTCTTTAGAATAATACAGGATATAACTCAGGATCAGTACAGGATAAGTAATGTAATATATGTACATAGTGACCTCACCAGCAGAATAGTGAGTACAGCTCTTTAGAATAATACAGGATATAACTCAGGATCAGTACAGGATACGTACGGGGGAGGGGATTATCAGATTATGCAAGTGAGGGGAGGATACCCCCGGCGGTGGGTCCCTTGCTGCGGCCTTGATCCTGGAAGCGGCCGTGTGGGGACTGAGAGGAGCGGGAGACTCTCTATGCTCCGCTCTTCTCTATGATGCCGCCCGTGACGTTGCACCACACGTCACGTCACGTGACCATCTCCCAGACAGCCATTGCGGTACTGGCTGCCTGGGAATGAGTGACGGCGGCGGCGAACATAAAAAGGTAGCGTGCGGCGCAAACCCGCCCCCCCGCCCACTCCTACTAACATTTTGGCCGGGCCCCTGACGCCTGGCCCGCCAGCGTTTATCAGCTTTATGGGGCAAAAGGGGAGAGCTGCTTTTGGGCCCCCAGGAATTACAGGGCCCGGTGCAGCTGCCCCTTTTGCTCCACACCCGGCACACCCTGTGCGCACGCCTATGAGTGTACATGGGTGACAGAGGGGTGTAGAGGAGTGTACATGAGTGACAGAGGGGTGTAGAGGAGTGTACATGGGTGACAGAGGGGTATAGAGGAGTGTACATGGGTGACAGATGGATGTACATGGGTGACAGAGGGTTGTAGAGAAGTGTAAATGGGTGACAGGGGTGTAGAGAGGTGTACAAGGGTGATAGATGGGTGTAGAAGAGTGAACATGGGTGACGGGGGCATAGGGGTGACAGAGGGGTGGACAGGGGGTGGACATGGGTGACAGGAGGGTGGAGAGGGGAGACGGGGTCAGAGGGGTGGACAAGGGGGTAATAGAGGGACAGGAGTGACAGAGGGGTGGACTGGGGTAACAAAGGGACAGATGGGTGAACAGGAGGGTGGACATGGGTGACAGAGTGGGGGTGGACATGGGTGACGGGGGGTGGACATGGGTGACGGGGGAGGGATTACATGGGTGACGGGGGAGGGATTACATGGGTGACGGGGGAGGGATTACATGGGTGACGGGGGAGGGATTACATGGGTGACGGGGGAGGGATTACATGGGTGACAGGGAGGGTGGACATGGGTGACAGGGAGGGTGGACATGGGTGACAGGGAGGGTGGACATGGGTGACAGGGAGGGTGGACATGGGTGACAGGGGCGTTGGACATGGGTGACAGGGAGGGATTACATGGGTGACAGGGAGGGATTACATGGGTGACAGGGAGGGATTACATGGGTGACTGAGGGGTGGACATGGGTGACTGAGGGGGTGGACATGGGTGACAGGGGGGGTGGACATGGGTGACAGGTGTGTAGAGGAGTGTACATGGGTGGCAGAGGGGTACAGAGTAGTGTACATGGGTGACAGATGGGTGTACATGGGTGACAGAGGGTTGTAGAGAAGTGTAAATGGGTGTCAGAGGGGTGTAGAGAGGTGTACAAGGGTGATAGATGGGTGTAGAAGAGTGAACATGGGTGACGGGGGCATAGGGGTGACAGAGGGGTGGACAGGGGGTGGACATGGGTGACAGGAGGGTGGGGAGGGGAGACAGGGGGTCAGAGGGGTGGACAAGGGGGTAAAAGAGGGACAGGAGTGACAGAGAAGGGTGGACTGGGGTAACAAAGGGACAGATGGGTGAACAGGAGGGTGGACATGGGTGACAGAGTGGGGGTGGACATGGGTGACAGGGGGTGGACATGGGTGACGGGGGGGATTACATGGGTGACGGGGGGGATTACATGGGTGACGGGGGAGGGATTACATGGGTGACGGGGGAGGGATTACATGGGTGACAGGGAGGGTGGACATGGGTGACAGGGAGGGTGGACATGGGTGACAGGGAGGGTGGACATGGGTGACAGGGAGGAAGGACATGGGTGACAGGGGGGGTGGACATGGGTGATAGGGGGGGTGGACATGGGTGACAGGGGGGGTGGATATGGGTGACGGGGGGTGGACATGGGTGACAGGGGGGTGGACATGGGTGACAGGGAGGGATTACATGGGTGACGGGGAGGGATTATATGGGTGACAGGGAGGGATTACATGGGTGACAGGGAGGGATTACATGGGTGACTGAGGGGGTGGACATGGGTGACAGGGGGGATTACATGGGTGACAGGGGGGGATTACATGGGTGACAGGGAGGGATTACATGGGTGACAGGGAGGGATTACATGGGTGACGGGGGGGTGGACATGGGTGACTGGGGGGGTGGACATGGGTGACTGGGGGGGTGGACATGGGTGACTGGGGGGGTGGATATGGGTGACAGGGAGGGTGGACATGGGTGACAGGGAGGGTGGAAATGGGTGACGGGGGGTGGACATGGGTGACAGGGGGGGTGGACATGGGTGACTGGGGGGGTGGACATGGGTGACTTGGGGGGTGGACATGGGTGACTGGGGGGGTGCACATGGGTGACTGGAGGGTGGACATGGGTGACAGGGAGGGTGGACATGGGTGACAGGGGGGGATTACATGGGTGACATGGAGGGATTACATGGGTGACAGGGAGGGATTACATGGGTGATAGAGATGGACAGGGAGGTAAACAAGGCAGATATGGCTGACAGGGGGGGGTGGACATGGGTGATAGAGATGGACAGGGAGGTAAACAAGGCAGACGTGGCTGACAGGGGGGGTGGACATGAGTGACGGGGTCGGGGGGGAGGGGTAGAGTGTGGACCTGGGTGACGGTGGGGGGATTTAGACAGGGTTGAGAAGGTGAACAGAGGGGTGGAAAGGGTACGGTACCTTAAGCAAGCCGGCCCGCACAGCTTGCAGTTCCACAGGAGGCACGGGAGTACGGCGCTGGTGCAGCTCGTTCCGCCCCAGGGCACCATATCCGGCTCACTGCGCCGCAAGGGAGAGGGGGACACAGGAGACGGAGAGTGAAGGAGGGGGATGCGGGGGACACAGGGAACAGATGGGGAAGGAGGGGAACACGGGTCACGCGGCAGACGCAGGGGACGGAGGGGAACACAGGAAACGCAGGAGATAGAGGGGGACGCTGTGTGCGCAGTGCGCACGCAGACTTCCCTTCCCCCCTGCGCCGTCAGGCCGGGGCGGGACATTTAAAAAAAAATAATAGTAAAAAATAAAAAAAATCACGGCAAAATCCAGCGGCACCACGGGCAGTGCTGAACGGCACACACGTGTGCCGCGGCACCGCGGTTGGGAATCACTGCTATATACTGACCCCCATATATATGAATGTATACTATATACTGACCACATATATATGAATATACTATATACTGACCCCCGTATATATGAATGTATACTATATACTGACCCCCATATATGAATGTATATTATATACTGACCCCCATATATATGAATGTATACTATATACTGACCCCCATATATATGAATGTATATTATATACTGAAACCCCATATATATGAATGTATACTATATACTGACCCCCATATATATGAATGTATATTATATACTGACCACATATATATGAATGTATACTATATACTGACCCCCGTATATATGAATGTATACTATATACTGACCCCCATATATGAATGTATATTATATACTGACCCCTATATATATGAATGTATACTATATACTGACCACATATATATGAATGTATACTATATACTGACCCCATATATATGAATGTATACTATATACTAACCCCCATATATGAATGTATACTATATACTGACCCCCATATATATGAATGTATACTTTATACTGACCCCATATATATGAATGTATACTATATACTGACCCCCATATATATGAATGTATACTATATACTGACCCCCATATATATGAATGTTTACTATATACTGACCACACATATGAATGTATACTATATACTGACCCCCATATATATGAATGTATACTATATACTGACCCCCATATATATGAATGTATACTATATACTGACCCCCATATATGAATGTATACTATATACTGACCACACATATAAATGTATACTATATACTGACCCCCATATATATGAATGTATACTATATACTGACCCCCATATATATGAATGTATACTATATACTGACCCCCATATATATGAATGTATACTATATATTGACCACATATATGAATGTTTACTATATACTTAGCAACCAATCAGATCGCTTCTTTCATTTTTGAATAGGCCTCTGAAAAATGAAAGAAGCAATTTGATTGGTTGCTATGGGCAACTCAGCAGCTTTTCCAGGAAAGTAAAGTTTAACCACAACACTGTAACACTGTCCACCCTGGGACTCGAACCAGTGACGGTTTCCCATCCCACTGTACTGCCGAGACGGTCCTGCTTATCTTACATGCAGTGAGATCCCCATAGACCACAATTAGCCTATTGGTTTTATTGGGCAAAAAATCACAGAGTTGATGCACTAGTCACAGTTCTCTATACCATTAATGAAGGGAGGGCTCAATATTCGCAAATTTGCGCATATGCGCACAAATTTTCACATATGCGCAAAAAAAGCGAATATTCGTAATTATGAATATATAGTGCTATATTTGCAATATTCGCAAATTCGCGAATATGCTATATTCGCGATTAAAATTTGAATTGCGAATATTCGTGAGCAACACTAGTCGCTGCAAATACAGTGAAGGAGTTTAAACATGCATGGGATAGGCATAAGGCTATCCTTCATATAAGATAGGGCCAGGGACTATTGATAGGATTCAGATTATTGGGCAGACTAGATGGGCCAATTGGTTCTTATCTGCCGACACATTCTATGTTTCTATACTGTATGGATATCAGAAAAATGGTTCCAAGCTCTTATTTCTTTATTAAATTCACTACTTTGGGGCAGGAAAGCACGAGAATGAAATATGTTTCTTTAACGTTAGCTGAGCACGATGGGGGTTGGGCACTTTTTTTTTTTTTTAGGTACTTTTTAGCACTAAAATTGCAGACTATTATGAGAAGGAGGGAAAATGTAGTCCTATTTTTTCTCTCTAAGGGTATGTTCACACTACGGAATTCCCGCGGAAATCGACCGGCGGAATTCCGCAAGCCGAATTCCACGGGCGGAACTCCGAGAGCCGAATTCCGCGGTGTGAACTTAACATTAATGTGAATGGGTTTCCGCGAGAGCCGTTCACACTGCGGAATTTCAGCGCCACTGAAATTGTTCCGCCCAAAGAAAGAACATGTTCATTCTTTGCACGGAAGTCCGCGAGCACTGCATAGCTGTCAATAGTGACGGCTCAGTGCCGCCCGGTCCTACCGCCACCGCCGGCTGCCAGTCTGAATCTTCGCTCACTGAATTCAGCGAGCGGAGATTCCATTCACACACTGTAGTGTGAACATACCCTAATGGGTCGTTATAAGGATATTTTTGAGATTTTGGAAGCTGGGATACTCACTACACCCATGCATATCTAGATAATTAAGTATGGGAGGAACTTAAAAAATGTTTAAAATCACATGGAGATTTGACTTTACTTCATTATGGTCGAATAAAGCACTTAAAGAATTCCTTAAAATTAAAGATTCACTCTTTTGGATGAAAAGGGGCTTATTTATGTAAATCAATTATACGCTTTAGGTCAAATAAAGTCGTTTGAAGAGATAGCCCATAAGTGTGTGGGGGGAAGACAATCAGAAACATTGTTTTTAACAAATAAGTAACACAGATCATAAACCAATAAAAGGAGAGATTGGAGATTTCAGGGATTCTATATATAAGAAAAGTTTAATTAGACTATTTCCTTATGCGAAGTTGCTGTCTCGGCATGCTGGGAGTTGTGGTTCTGCAGCGGTTGGGGGTTCACAGCTTGAAGACCACTGCTATAGAGGGTGCAAATGTATCTGAGCCCTGGAACTCAAATAATGTGAAATATGAGATGATCAAAATGGAGCCCCTGCACTAATTACTTGGGTTCTGAGGTCTGTAAGGTCCATAGTAAAAACATCAGGTTCTGTCTATAGCAGATACTAAATCATGGCAGCTCAAAGAAACAAGCAGTCATTCTGACATGTCACATGTGATGTCATAGACAGCTGGAGGCCTGACATTCCACTGACAGCCGCCCGAGCCTTCAGTCAGTTCCAGTGCGATTAGTGAGAATAGTGAGATTAGCGTCTTCTTCTACTTGTCTGAAATGGAGCTAAAAGGACTGGGGTTCGTCCCCCTCCTGTTGGCGTTTTGGTGTGCGGCCTGGCTTGCCACCAGCTACATCATGACGGTCGTCCTCGGCCATGCAGCCTCGCCACTGATGAGCATCAGGTAAGATAAACAAGCACATGATTCTTATTTCATGGGTTGGGAGTGAGGAAATATCCATAATAACATTGGTTTCTTTTCCTTCACAGTGACGTGGGAAATGTCTTTCCCGAAAGCATATTATTCAGAATTGGATTCATAGGGATGTCCATTGGCACTTTGGTACTAACCTTTCTTATTTATAAGTATATGGTTATGCATACTGAAGAGTTCAGGGGTCATCAGGTCCTGATCCAGAGGATCCTGCTGGCCATTGTGTGGGCCTCCTGTTTTTCCACAGCTGTTATGCATGTATTGTCCCCCGAAGAATATCCCAGGATACACTTTGTCAGCACGATAATTTCCATTACATGTGAAGCCTTATACTACCTTGGGCAGTCCATCCAGATGTATAAATTACCAGGAGCAAAAAAAGTCATCCACCATAGTAGATGCACCTGCTGTGGCCTGACTTTTGTCTGTGTAGTTTTCTATTTTGGATATGAAACATTAAAGGAATTATTCCATAATGATGAAGACTGGGACGAGATCCGTGAAATCCCCATCATAATCATCGAGTGGGTGATGCTTCTACTGATCCTGATAAACATCGTGACCTATTATTCCACCATGCAGAAGTTATTGTTGACCGTCTCCAGAAACAGCTGCACACTCTCTCTTAGAGTAAAAATTGATGACTTCGGGGTGTAGACCACCACGGGGGCCATCAAGTGGACTTCTGGGAGAGATACTGCACAGGACACGGAAAACATCTAAAGAAGAATAACTGGGGGACTACATATGGTGCCAGTAATCATGACACAATAATATGAGCTGGTGATATTACCTATACAAAAAAAAATAAAAAAAATAATAAAAAAATATTGGTGTGTGAAGTGTAATACCTAGTTAGAAAAACAGAATCAAATTCATCATTATAACCCCCCTCTGCATTACCCTGTTTATTATTTTTCAAGCAAGCACTTTGTTCTAATTCGTCCACTCTCTGGCGTGCTCCTTGTATAAGGGGTTTGGGATACCCTTTTTGTTTAAAACGATCCTCCAGGTTCTCTAGTTGTTGTAGGTATTTTTGTGTGGAAGAACAATTCCTTCGGATTCTTTTCATTTGACCTAATGGAATGTTCTTCTTCCATTATTTAAGATGGCAACTGTTAAAGTCGAGGTATCTGTTTGCATCCACCTCCTTAAAATAGTTGGCAGTATGCGAACAGCCATCCTGAATATAGATATTTAAATCCAGGAACTCACATTTTTTGGGGGGACTGATGCAGCGCTGCCTTTGGATATCTCTGGCTCTGCCATAGCGCTTTTTTTGAGGGGGCGTGTCGGCTGCCCCTTCGTCTGGTGGTCAACACTAGTGTTGCTCGCAAATATTCGCAATGCGCGAATTCGCGAATATTCGCCAATATAGCACTATATATTCGAAATTACGAATATTGTTTTTTTTTCTTTCACAATACACATCACAGTGATCATCCCTCTCTGCTTCCAGCTTGTGTGGTGTAAAGAAGGCTCTAATACTACTGTGTGAGACTGGCGTATGAATTTTCGCATATGGGAAAATTTGCTTATGCACATTTTCATTTATGCAAATTTTCGCATATGCAAAAATATTACGCGAATATTACGAATATGCGAATTTAGCGAATATATGACGAATATTTGTCCATATATACGCGAAATATCGCGAATTCGAATATGGCCTATGCTGCTCAACACTAGTCAACACGCGCTATCTGGCCAGCGAGCCAGGGCCCCGTACAGGAGATCACGGGGCCCCCCAGCAGTCGGACACCCCACAATCTGAAATGTATCCCCTATCCTTGGGATAGGGGATGTTTTTCAACACTGCACTACTCCTTTAATGGCCTCCAAAATGAAGTTCCTCTGATGTATGGGCATCAAGGGATCTTCCACTAAAAAAGATCACACAGCTTCCACTCCTCTGTCATGTGGGATGTTACTATATAATGAAGCAATATCTAGCGTTGCCCACATATAGTCCTCTTCCCGTATGATATCTTTCAATAGGGTTAATAAACGCCCATTTATCTCTGAGGTATGCTGGTAAAGACACCGCACATTTCTGTAACTGATGGTCTATATATTCAGATAAACATCTGGCAACTATCGGGCGAACAGGTGTTTTTTTTTTCGGTCTTTATGTACATTAGGTAGAAAATAAAAATAAGGTACATTTGGTTTGGGGTTAAATATATATCATGTTTTTCCCTCTTAAAGGGGTACTACGCACCAAGACATCTTATCCCCTCTCCAAAGGACCCCCGTGATCTCGGTTGCGGCACCCTGTTGTCATCACTGCACAGAGAATACAGGGGCCAGCACATCGGCATAGCCATTGACTGTCCTGGCATGCTGGGAGTTTTGCTACAGCTGGAACTCTTTTTATTAGAAAAATATTAAACTTTTACAAAACACAAATACAATGCTTAATCAGCTGAAACATAAGGATGAAAAAGTAACAAATATAAACTCTTTGTTACAGAATAAAAGGACCTACCTAACCAACCAGCCCAGCTTAACTCAACTACCAAATAATGCCTGATACTACTAATTCTTACCTATTATCCTTCCAAACACACATACACACACACATTAATTACCAACAAAACATAAATATAGCTTTCCTTAATTAAGTTTTAACTGAAAACATCCGAATAGGAAACTTATCCCCACATACCATACACAAAATGCATTAAACAAAAATAAATAGGGCTAACTGCCATAAAAATAATAAGGAAATAAATAAAATAATTCCATCTTGGAAATACCATTAATTTTACACACAGACAACAACCAATCTTTAAACTATAGTAACACACACATGCATGGATACATTACCATAAGGGGGAAAAAATAAACACAATAATATCAACTAAAAGCTGGTCCGACTGCCTTTACCCAACAATGAGGTATAACACTATACAAAAATACATAAAACTATTTATACTTATGAAATACATGTAAACAAGAATAAAACCTAAAGAAAAATAACCTACACTATGAACTCTCCCATCACCCACACCACTCCCACTGGACATGGTCAGAGTTCGTGTATCACAGTGTTTTTTTATTTTTTTTTTACTGAAACAGTCATTGTCCATAAACTGACCCAAGTCAGACCCAAAGCATCACCCCCTCCCCCCAACAACCCCCACCCAACTTAAAATTAATCCCCCCCCCCACTATTATTAACTAACTCAACAATGTACTAATTCACTACAACCACAGAAATAATATGAAAAACAAAGTAATACAGTACTTCAAACCCCCACCAGGCCCAAGATTGGTTGCCTGCAAGCCCTTTACATTCAAATTACAGAAAACAAAACAAAAAGCTAGAGTGACATGCATAGCCCACCACCAGGAAGAAGGATGGCAATCCTGATAAAACTAAGTTTCAAAATGCTTACCCTATGAACCTTACTTCTAACCCTATCGCTATCCCTTCATAAAACTGACCCTATACTCACCCTAACATCTATATACTGTCCCTAACCAAAATTAAGGTACATCAAAAGAAAACCCTCTCCACAGGAGAGAAGCCCTACTGGTACCAAGACTGCCATACTCCAAAGACCTGATCTTCCCGAGGTCACCAGTGATGTTCCTACATACCTCCACCTCGGAGAGGACTTTCTGTTGGGTCGATACTAAGCACCGTGCATTCCACGTGTAGTACCTAACCACTAAGCTAACTAAGAATAAAGTGCCCCGATCACGGCCACCCAGGTTCCTGAATGCCCCATAAGCCCACTCCGGATAGGAAAGGCCGGCAAGTTGACTCCAGCCGATGGAAGCACCCACCCTGTTGTAAACCCCTATATTAAAGGGACAATGAAGCAGGAAGTGGTCCATGCTTTCCAGCGTGTCCCCGTACTCTTCTCGGGGACATCCCCGGTCATCAGAGTTCCTGTACTTCAGGTTGTCCCTCACATATAGCTTCCCCTGAAAGCAGCGCCAGGCCAAGTCCCAAAACTTCTGGGGGATCCTTTTCATATTTAAAAGATGCAATCCCACCGTCAGATCCCGACCTGGGCAGTCCCTGAGCGCCAGAGGCTTCTGGAAGTGGGTCAACAGAACCCGTTTGTCAAGGAACTGCCTTGACTGGGTCCTGATCTCCCACACTCCCAGACCCCACCGACGTATCGCCTTCAGAGTCGGGGTAGCGTAAGCCGGAAGATATCCATGTGGTGTACGGAGGTCCTTCACTTGCCCTCCTGTCTCCCATTCCTGGAAGAAAGGCCGAAACCATTCCCTGCAGGAGAGTACCCACGGAGGAGCCCTCTCTGACCAGAGGTTTGCAATGTTGGCTTTCAAGAAGGTGTTCGTTAAGAACACCACAGGGTTTACCATAGATAAACCCCCTAGTCTCCTCGTGCGGTACGTAACCTCCCTCTTGACTAGGTTCAACCTGTTCCCCCATAACAGTTGGAAAAACAGGCTGTAGACCCTAGTGTAGTAAGCCTCTGGTAAAATACATACGCTGCCCAGATAGATAAACAAGGGGAGCAGGTACGATTTGATCAGGTGTACCCTTTCCCTGAGGGTCATAGACCAACCCTTCCACTGGTCCACCCTCTGAGTGGCATCCTGGAGCTTACCATCCCAGTTTTTGGTGGGATAATCATCCTGGCCGAATGTGATGCCCAAAACTTTTGCTGAGTCTTGGGGCCCTGGAAGGGTGTCCGGGAGATCAAACGTGGGGTCTCCCCCTCCCAGCCAGAGACTCTCACACTTATCCTGGTTGATCTTAGACCCGGATGCCTCCGAGTAGCGATCCACTTCCGACATCACCACATCGGCCTCCTCTCTCGAGGAGAGGAAAATGGTGACATCATCAGCGTACGCCACCACTCTCTGGGCGACACCCGGCTCCGCCAGAATCATCCTGACTCCCGCCAATGGTCCGCAACTCACCCTCCTAAGGAAGGGATCGATCGCAAATACATATAAGAGCGGGCTCAAAGGACAACCCTGACGGACTCCAGACCCCACCTCAAAGAGCGGCCAGACCACCCGTTCACCAGCGGGAAACTCTCTGCCCCTGCATACAAGATCTTAAGCCAATTAACAAAAGTACACGGTAAGCCATATCTCAGGAGGACGGACCAGAGGTAGTCATGGTTCACTCGATCAAATGCTTTGGCCTGATCCAAGGAAAAGTAAGTACCCCTTCCAGAGACCCGCACTACTCCGCTCCACTGCCTCCCTGACACTGAGGACAGCACTTAAGGTGCTTCGGCCTGGAACAGAGCAGTGCTGAGCCCCCGAAAGGAGCCGGGGTGCAAACTTCACCAGCCGATTAAACAGTATCTTGGCCAGAAGCTTCCTGTCTGTAGGTGCGAGTAGAAGGATCTGACGACCTCCAGGATCCCTGATCTGGACCGATTCAGAGATCCCGTACTATCAATCAGTCCTGAGACTACTTTACTACTCACTGACATCTTGCAGTTCCTGTAAGGGTCGGGCGAGCGGTACTTCCCGTAATCCCTCTCAAAAACCAAAGATGCTTGCCTATCGTACTGACACCTCATCAGCAAGGACTTCACTCTGGAGATATCCTCTCGGCTACCTCCAGTCGAGACGAGAAGCTCGAGTTTCCTCCTCAGTCCCTGATACAGGCGATACCTGTTTAGGGACCTGAGGCTCGAGAGCTGGCGGAAGAACCCCGCAACCTGCTTCTTGAATATCTCCCACCACTCAGACTTACTACTACAAAAGTCCAGTAAAGGTACCTGACTTTGAAGAAAATCCTCAAAGGACTGTCTTATCTCTGTTTCCTCCAGGAGGGACAAATTCAGCTTCCAATAACCTTTTCCCATCCGGGGGGTCTCTGAAACATTCAGGGAAAACAAAATCATACAGTGGTCGGAGAACTCCACCTCAACCACGGACACTGCGGAAGAGACGGCTTCCTCCTTTAAATAAAACCTGTCTATCCTAGACCTGCTGCTACCTCGATGAAAGGTGAAACCCGCGTGGCCTGAGGGGCTCCGGATGTGGGCATCCTCTAGGCGAGCTTCACTGACTATATTACTAAGGGCCACACAGTCATAAGCCAGCCGATCATTGGAACCTCTCCTATCTTGGGACCTCGTGACATTATTGAAGTCCCCTCCAAAGATCACTTGCCGGCTAGTAAAAAGAAAGGGTTTAATCCTCATAAAGAGATCCTTACGGCCCCACTTTGTTTGTGGGGTGTAGATGTTAATGAGCCGGAGCTCTTGTCCCTTCATGAAGACATCTAAGATCAGGCACCTCCCCATTTCTAACTCAATGACCCGTCTGCATTCGACCGGAGCGGTAAAAAGGACCGCCACCCCACTATACGGCTCAGCCACAAGAGACCAGTGGGAGGGGCCGCGCCTCCACTCTCTTCTGGCTTTCACCAGAGAGGCTAGATCTGACAACCTGGTCTCCTGTAAAAAGAAAATGTCGGCTTCAACACGGCCGAGAAAATCAAAGGCTGCGAATCTAGCCGTATCAGACTTTATACTGGCACAATTAATAGATGCCAGCGTCAATGGGGTGAGTGCTGCCATCCTGGGTAATTGAGTTAGACGGCCTTACCCATTATTTTTTCTTGCCCTTCTTCTTCACCGCCTCATCCCCTGAAGAAGAAGGAGCATTCTTACTTTCTTTAGATCTCTTTTTTGACTCAGACTGATCCATCTGGCTCCCATCTCCATCTGGCCCTGAGTTAGCCCTGCCCTCCGAGGAAGATGCCTCAACAGGACAGGACCCAGTTCCCCCTGGAGGCTCCAATCCCTCAGGCACCCCATCCTCGCCACCCCCCTCCAATGAGGGGGAGGAGATGGTATCAAGGACAAGGTACCTGTTCGATAGGTCAATCAGAAGGGGGGCAGGTAAGCTTCCTTTTAGGACCTGGCCTTTAGCACCTGAAATAGAGGACTGAGACTTCCCCTTTACAACTTTTTTGCCCTTGTCTTTTTTCGGCCTTTCCCTCCCCTCCTCATCCACACTTTTATAGTGGGAGGAATCAGAAAAGATCAGCCTCTTTGCCTTCCTCTTCGCGAATCCTCCTAATCTCCTCATCCAACACACCATCCCCCAGGGTCTCAGCAACATCTGGGCTAGTGACAGGAGCAGGGCCAGGAGCTACCCCCGCCACCTGAGAACTCTCCAGCTCCCTGCTCCTTCTGCGGTTTTCCTCTCGCCTTAGTTTGGCAGGCCCCTTCTTGCTCTTCATTAACCCTTTTGCTCCTTCACCCATGCCCGTACCCTCCCCAGCCGGGGCAACCCTAAAGCTCTCCCCAGCTGGAGCGGCCACCAAACGGGAAAAGGCGCTGGGGCAACGCTTGAAAGGGTGTCCTAGGACAACACACAGATGACACCGGATCTGCCCACAGGATGCAGCCAAATGACCAGCCCCACCACAAAAAGCGCAAACTTGCACAGTGCAGGCTGCGCTAAAATGGGTAGGACTACCACACCTGTGGCAGACTTTAGGCTGCCCCTGGTAGAAGACTTGGATTCTGTCACGTCCGAGTAAGGCTGCCGATGGGATGTGGGCAACTGTGCTCCCTGAACGCCTAAGTTTGACGGAAAACGTCCAGGCCCCAGACCAGATCCCGTGCTCATCAAGATTTTTCTTGGGCATGTCCGTCACATCCCCATAACGACCGAGCCAGGTCATGATGTCGTAGCAAGACAGCGACTCGTTACGGGTCAAAACGGTCACTCTCTTGGTTTGGTTCTGCCGGGATATCGCTTTTACAGCGAAATCCCGCCAGCCGGGCTCGTTCTTCACCATCTCGTAATTCGACCAGAAAAGTTCAAGACCCTCTGGCCGAACAAAGCTGATGTCGAACTCAGAAGAACCATAGGGGTGAATCAGGGCAAAGATGTCACTCGCCCTGAACTCCATCTGAAGGAGGAGCTCAACCACCCTTGCCCGGGGCGGGCACGCTGTCACGATGCCGGCTGGCAGGTAGTGGATCCTCTGTGCCAGAGAGGGATTGGCGTGGACCGTGCTAGTGGATCGGTTCTAAGTCACTACTGGTTTTCACCAGAGCCCGCCGCAAAGCGGGATGGTCTTGCTGCGGCGGTAGTGACCAGGTCGTATCCACTAGCAACGGCTCAACCTCTCTGACTGCTGAAGATAGGCGCGGTACAAGGGAGTAGACAGAAGCAAGGTCGGACGTAGCAGAAGGTCGGGGCAGGCAGCAAGGATCGTAGTCAGGGGCAACGGCAGGAGGTCTGGAACACAGGCTAGGAACACACAAGGAAACGCTTTCACTGGCACAATGGCAACAAGATCCGGCGAGGGAGTGCAGGGGAAGTGAGGTATAAATAAGGAGTGCACAGGTGAACACACTAATTAGAACCACTGCGC
>NW_026608301.1:0-76907 GCF_029499605.1 Hyla sarda
GTTGACCCTCTCCCCTTCTTAACAGGGGCCGAGATCTCTTGGTTTGCAGCGGTGGAGACGCCCTCCCCATGAAGGGGAGGGGGTCTCGGCCGCTGCGATCCAAGAGGTCTCAGCTGATTTTAAGAAGGGGAGGGGGTCTCGGCCGCTGCGACCCAAGAGGTCTCGGCCGCTTTTAAGAAGGGTGAGGGGTTCTCGGCCGCTGCGACCCAAGAGGTCTCGGCCGCTTTAAGAAGGGGAGGGGGTCTCGGCCGCTGCGACCCAAGAGGTCTCGGCTACTTTTAAGAAAGGAAGGGGGTCTCGGCCGCTGCGACCCAAGAGGTCTCGGCCGCTTTTAAGAAGGGGAGGGGGTCTTGGCCGCTGCGACCCAAGAGGTCTCGGCCGCTTTTAAGAAGGGAAGGTGGTCTCGGCCACTTTTATGAAGGGGAGGGGTTCTCGGCCGCTGCGACCCAAGAGGTCTCGGACGCTTTTAAGAATGGTTGACCCTCTCCCCTTCTTAACAGGGGCCGAGATCTCTTGGTTTGCAGCGGTGGAGACGCCCTCCCCATGAGGGGGAGGGGGTCTCGGCCGCTGCGACCCAAGAGGTCTCGGCTACTTATAAGAAGGGGAGGGGGTCTCGGCCGCTGCGATCCAAGAGGTCTCAGCTGATTTTAAGAAGGGGAGGGGGTCTCGGCCGCTGCGACCCAAGAGGTCTCGGCCGCTTTTAAGAAGGTGAGGGGTTCTCGGCCGCTGCGACCCAAGAGGTCTCGGCCGCTTTTAAGAAAGGGAGGGGATCTAGGCCGCTGCGACCCAAGAGGTCTCGGCCGCTTTTAAGAAGAGGAGGGGGTCTTGGCCGCTGCGACCCAAGAAGTCTCGGCCGCATTTAAGAAGGGAAGAAGGTCTCAACCGTTGCGACCCAAGAGGTCTCGGCTACTTTTAAGAAGGGGAGGGGGTCTCGGCCGCTGCGACCCAAGAGGTCTCGGCCGCTTTTAAGAAGAGGAGGGGGTCTTGGCCGCTGCGACCCAAGAGGTCTCGGCCGCATTTAAGAAGGGAAGAAGGTCTCGGCCGCTGCGACCCAAGAGGTCTCGGACGCTTTTAAGAAGGGGAGGGGGTCTTGGCCGCTGCGACCCAAGAGGTCTCGGACACTTTTAAGAAGGGGAGGGGGTCTCGGCCGCTGCGACCCAAGAGGTCTCGGCCGCTTTTAAGAAGGGGAGGGGTTCTCGGCCGCTGCGACCAAGAGGTCTAGGCCGCTTTTAAGAAATTGAGGGGATCTTGGCCGCTGCGACCCAAGAGGTCTCGGCTACTTTTATGAAGGGAGGGGTTCTCGGCTGCTGCGACCCAAGAGGTCTCGGCCGCTTTTAAGAAGAGGAGGGGGTCTCGGCCGCTGCGACCCAAGAGGTCTCGTCCGCTTTTAAGAAAGGGAGGGGATCTTGGCCGCTGCGACCCAAGAGGTCTCGGCCACTTTTATGAAGGGGAGGGGTTCTCGGCCGCTGCGACCCGAGAGGTCTCGGCCGCTTTTAAGAAGGGGAGGGGGTCTCGGCCGCTGCGACCCAAGAGGTCTCCGCCGCATTTAAGAAGGGAAGAAGGTATTGTCCGCTGCTACCCAAGAGGTCTCGGCTACTTTTAAGAAGGGGAGGGGGTCTTGGCCGCTGCGACCCAAGAGGTCTCGGACACATTTAAAAAGGGAAGAAGGTCTCGGCCGCTGCTACTCAAGAGGTCTCGGCTACTTTTAAGAAGGGGAGGGGGTCTTGGCCGCTGCGACCCAAGAGGTCTCGGCCACTTTTATGAAGGGGAGGGGTTCTCGGCCGCTGCGACCCAAGAGGTCTCGGCCGCATTTTGGAAGGGAAGAAGGTCTCGGCCGCTGCGACCCAAGAGGTCTCGGCCGCTTTTATGAATGGTTGACCCTCTCCCCTTCTTAACAGGGGCCGAGATCTCTTGGTTTGCAGCGGTGGAGACGCCCTCCCCATGAGGGGGTCTCGGCCGATGCGACCCAAGAGGTCTCGGCTACTTATAAGAAGGGGAGGGGGTCTCGGCCGCTGCGACCCAAGAGGTCTCGGCCGCTTTTAAGAAGGGGAGGGGGTCTCGGCCTCTGCGACCCAAGAGGTCTCGGCCTCTTTTAAGAAGGGAGGGGTTCTCGGCCGCTGCGACCCAAGAGGTCTCGGCCTCTTTTTAGAAAGGGAGGGGATCTTGGCCGCTGCGACCCAAGAGGTCTCGGCCACTTTTATGAAGGGGAGGGGGTCTCGGCCACTTTTATGAAGGGGAGGGGTTCTCGGCCGCTGCGACCCAAGAGGTCTCGGCCGCTTTTAAGAAAGGGAGGGGATCTTGGCCGCTGCGACCCAAGAGGTCTCGGCCACTTTTATGAAGGGGAGGGGTTCTCGGCCGCTGCGACCCAAGAGGTCTCGGCCGCTTTTAAGAAGAGGAGGGGGTCTTGGCCACTGCGACCCAAGAGGTCTCGGCCGCATTTAAGAAGGAAGAAGGTCTCGCCGCTGTGACCCAAGAGGTCTCGGCTACTTTTAAGAAGGGGAGGGGGTCTCGGCCGCTGCAACCCAAGAGGTCTTGGCCGCTTTTAAGAAGAGGAGGGGGTCTTGGCCGCTGCGACCCAAGAGGTCTCGGCCGCATTTAAGAAGAGAAGAAGTTCTCGGCCGCTGCGACCCAAGAGGTCTCGGCTACTTTTAAGAAGGGGAGGGGGTCTCGGCCACTTTTATGAAGGGGAGGGTTTCTCGGCCGCTGCGACCCAAGAGGTCTCGGCCGCCTTTAAAAATGGTTGACCCTCTCCCCTTCTTAACAGGGGCCGAAATCTCTTGGTTTGCAGCGGTGGAGACGCCCTCCCCATGAGAGGGAGGGGGTCTCGGCCGCTGCAACCCAAGAGGTCTCGGCTACTTATAAGAAGGGGAGAGGGTCTTGGACGCTGCGACCCGAGAGGTCTCGGCCACTTTTATGAAGGGGAGGGGTTCTCGGCCGCTGCGACCCAAGAGGTCTCGGCCGCTTTTAAGAAGAGGAGGGGGTCTTGGCCGCTGCGACCCAAGAGGTCTTGGCCGCATTTTGGAAGGGAAGAAGGTCTCGGCCGCTACGACCCAAGAGGTCTCGGCCGCTTTTAAGAATGGTTGACCCTCTCCCCTTCTTAACAGGGGCCGAGATCTCTTGGTTTGCAGCGGTGGAGACGCCCTCCCCATGAGGGGGAGGGGGTCTCGGCCGATGCGACCCAAGAGGTCTCGGCTACTTATAAGAAGGGGAGGGGGTCTCGGCCGCTGCGACCCAAGAGGTCTCGGCCGCTTTTAAGAAGGGGAGGGGGTCCCGGCCTCTGCGACCCAAGAGGTCTCGGCCTCTTTTAAGAAGGGGAGGGGTTCTCGGCCGCTGCGACCTAAGAGGTCTCGGCCGCTTTTAGAAAGGGAGGGGATCATGGCCGCTGCGACCCAAGAGGTCTCGGCCACTTTTATGAAGGGGAGGGGGTCTCGGCCACTTTTATGAAGGGGAGGGGTTCTTGGCCGCTGCGACCCAAGAGGTCTCGGCCGCTTTTAAGAAGGGGAGGGAGTCTCGGCCACTTTTATGAAGGGGAGGGGTTCTTGGCCGCTGCGACCCAAGAGGTCTCGGCCGCTTTTAAGAATGGTTGACCCTCTCCCCTTCTTAAAAGGGGCTGAGATCTCTTGGTTTGCAGAGGTGGAGACGCCCTCCCCATGAGGGGGAGGGGGTCTCGGCCGCTGCGACCCAAGAGGTCTCGGCTACTTAAAAGAAGTGGAGGGGGTCTCGGCCGCTGCGACCCACGAGGTCTCGGCCGCTTTTAAGAAGGGGAGGGGTCTCGGGCGCTGCAACCCAAGAAGTCTCGGCCGCTTTTAAGAAACGTAGTGGATCTTGGCCGCTGCGACCCAAGAGGTCTCGGCCACTTTTATGAAGGGGAGGGGTTCTCGGCCGCTGCGACCCAAGAGGTCTCGGCCGCTTTTAAGAATAGGAGGGGGTCTTGGCCGCTGTGACCCAAGAGGTCTCGGCCGCATTTAGGAAGGGAAGAAGGTCTCGGCCGGTGCTACCCAAGAGGTCTCGGCTACTTTTAAGAAGGGGAGGGGGTCTCGGCCGCTGCGACCCAAGAGGTCTCGGCCGCTTTTAAGAAGGGGAGGGGGACTTGGCCGCTGCGACCCAAGAGGTCTCTTCCGCTTTTAAGAAGGGAAGGTGGTCTCGGCCACTTTTATGAAGGGGAGGGGTTCTCGGCCGCTGCGACCCAAGAGGTCTCGGCCGCTTTTAAGAATGGTTGACCCTCTCCCCTTCTTAACAGGGGCCGAGATCTCTTGGTTTGCAGCGGTGGAGACGCCCTCCCCATGAGGGGGAGGGGGTCTCGGCCGCTGCGACCCAAGAGGTCTCGGCTACTTATAAGAAGGGGAGGGGGTCTCGGCCGCTGCGATCCAAGAGGTCTCGGCTGATTTTAAGAAGGGGAGGGGGTCTCGGCCGCTGCGACCCAAGAGGTCTCGGCCGCTTTTAAGAAGGGGAGGGGGTCTCGGCCGCTGCGACCAAGAGGTCTCGGCCGCTTTTAAGAAGGTGAGGGGTTCTCGGCCGCTGCGACCCAAGAGGTCTCGGCCGCTTTTAAGAAAGGGAGGGGATCTAGGCCGCTGCGACCCAAGAGGTCTCGGCTACTTAAAAGAAGGGGAGGGGGTCTCGGCCGCTGCGACCCAAGAGGTCTCGGCTACTTAAAAGAAGGGGAGGGGGTCTCGGCCGCTGCGACCCACGAGGTCTCGGCCGCTTTTAAGAAGGGGAGGGGTCTCGGGCGCTGCAACCCAAGAAGTCTCGGCCCGCTTTTAAGAAACGTAGTGGATCTTGGCCGCTGCGACCCAAGAGGTCTCGGCCACTTTTATGAAGGGGAGGGGTTCTCGGCCGCTGCGACCCAAGAGGTCTCGGCCGCTTTTAAGAATAGGAGGGGGTCTTGGCCGCTGTGACCCAAGAGGTCTCGGCCGCATTTAGGAAGGGAAGAAGGTCTCGGCCGCTGCTACCCAAGAGGTCTTGGCTACTTTTAAGAAGGGGAGGGGGTCTTGGCCGCTGCGACCCAAGAGGTCTCGGCCACTTTTATGAAGGGGAGGGGTTCTCGGCCGCTGCGACCCAAGAGGTCTCGGCTGCTTTTAAGAAGGGGAGGGGTCTTGGCCGCTGCGACCCAAGAGGTCTCGGCCACTTTTATGAAGGGGAGGGGTTCTCGGCCGCTGCGACCCAAGAGGTCTCAGCCGCTTTTAAGAATGGTTGACCCTCTCCCCTTCTTAACAGGGGCCGAGATCTCTTGGTTTGCAGCGGTGGAGACGCCCTCCTCTTGAGGGGGAGGGGGTCTCGGCCGCTGCGACCCAAGAGGTCTCGGCTACTTATAAGAAGGGGAGGGGGTCTCGGCCGCTGAGATCCAAGAGGTCTCGGCTGATTTTAAGAAGGGGAGGCGGTCTCGGCCGCTGCGACCCAAGAGGTCTCAGCCGCTTTTAAGAAGGGGAGGGGTTCTCGGCCACTGCGACCCAAGAGGTCTCGTCCGCTTTTAAAAGAAAAGGAAGGGGATCTTGGCCGCTGCGACCCAAGAGGTCTCGGCCACTTTTATGAAGGGGAGGGGTTCTCGGCCGCTGCGACCCGAGAGGTCTCGGCCGCTTTTAAGAAGGGGAGGGGGTCTCGGCCGCTGCGACCCAAGAGGTCTCGGCTACTTTTAAGAAGGGAAGGGGGTCTCGGCCGCTGCGACCCAAGAGGTCTCGGCCGCTTTTAAGAAGGGGAGGGGGTCTTGGCCGCTGCGACCCAAGAGGTCTCGGCCGCTTTTAAGAAGGGAAGGTGGTCTCGGCCACTTTTATGAAGGGGAGGGGTTCTCGGCTGCTGCGACCCAAGAGGTCTCGGCCGCTTTTAAGAATGGTTGACCCTCTCCCCTTCTTAACAGGGGCCGAGATCTCTTGGTTTGCAACGGTGGAGACGCCCTCCCCATGAGGGGGAGGAGGTCTCGGCTACTTATAAGAAGGGGAGGGGGTCTCGGCCGCTGCGATCCAAGAGGTCTCAGCTGATTTTAAGAAGGGGAGGGGGTCTCGGCCGCTGCGACCCAAGAGGTCTCGGCCGCTTTTAAGAAGGGGAGGGGGTCTCGGCCGCTGCGACCCAAGAGGTCTCGGCCGCTTTTAAGAAGGTGAGGGGTTCTCGGCCGCTGCGACCCAAGAGGTCTCGGCCGCTTTTAAGAAAGGGAGGGGATCTAGGCCGCTGCGACCCAAGAGGTCTCGGCCGCTTATAAGAAGAGGAGGGGGTCTTGGCCGCTGCGACCAAGAAGTCTCGGCCGCATTTAAGAAGGGAAGAAGGTCTCAACCGCTGCGACCCAAGAGGTCTCGGCTACTTTTAAGAAGGGGAGGGGGTCTCGGCCGCTGCAACCCAAGAGGTCTCGGCCGCTTTTAAGAAGAGGAGGGGGTCTTGGCCGCTGCGACCCAAGAGGTCTCGGCCGCATTTAAGAAGGGAAGAAGGTCTCGGCCGCTGCGACCCAAGAGGTCTCGGCTACTTATAAGAAGGGGAGGGGGTCTCGGCCGCTGAGATCCAAGAGGTCTCGGCTGATTTTAAGAAGGGGAGGCGGTCTCGGCCGCTGCGACCCAAGAGGTCTCAGCCGCTTTTAAGAAGGGGAGGGGTTCTCGGCCGCTGCGACCCAAGAGGTCTCGTCCGCTTTTAAGAAAGGAAGGGGATCTTGGCCGCTGCGACCCAAGAGGTCTCGGCCACTTTTATGAAGGGGAGGGGTTCTCGGCCGCTGCGACCCGAGAGGTCTCGGCCGCTTTTAAGAAGGGGAGGGGGTCTCGGCCGCTGCGACCCAAGAGGTCTCGGCTACTTTTAAGAAGGGAAGGGGGTCTCGGCCGCTGCGACCCAAGAGGTCTCGGCCGCTTTTAAGAAGGGGAGGGGGTCTTGGCCGCTGCGACCCAAGAGGTCTCGGCCGCTTTTAAGAAGGGAAGGTGGTCTCGGCCACTTTTATGAAGGGGAGGGGTTCTCGGCTGCTGCGACCCAAGAGGTCTCGGCCGCTTTTAAGAATGGTTGACCCTCTCCCCTTCTTAACAGGGGCCGAGATCTCTTGGTTTGCAACGGTGGAGACGCCCTCCCCATGAGGGGGAGGAGGTCTCGGCTACTTATAAGAAGGGGAGGGGGTCTCGGCCGCTGCGATCCAAGAGGTCTCAGCTGATTTTAAGAAGGGGAGGGGGTCTCGGCCGCTGCGACCCAAGAGGTCTCGGCCGCTTTTAAGAAGGGGAGGGGGTCTCGGCCGCTGCGACCCAAGAGGTCTCGGCCGCTTTTAAGAAGGTGAGGGGTTCTCGGCCGCTGCGACCCAAGAGGTCTCGGCCGCTTTTAAGAAAGGGAGGGGATCTAGGCCGCTGCGACCCAAGAGGTCTCGGCCGCTTATAAGAAGAGGAGGGGGTCTTGGCCGCTGCGACCCAAGAAGTCTCGGCCGCATTTAAGAAGGGAAGAAGGTCTCAACCGCTGCGACCCAAGAGGTCTCGGCTACTTTTAAGAAGGGGAGGGGGTCTCGGCCGCTGCAACCCAAGAGGTCTCGGCCGCTTTTAAGAAGAGGAGGGGGTCTTGGCCGCTGCGACCCAAGAGGTCTCGGCCGCATTTAAGAAGGGAAGAAGGTCTCGGCCGCTGCGACCCAAGAGGTCTCGGCCGCTTTTAAGAAGGGGAGGGGGTCTTGGCCGCTGCGACCCAAGAGGTCTCGGCCACTTTTAAGAAGGGGAGGGGGTCTCGGCCGCTGCGACCCAAGAGGTCTCGGCCGCTTTTAAGAAGGGGAGGGATTCTCGGCCGCTGCGACCCAAGAGGTCTAGGCCGCTTTTAAGAAATTGAGGGGATCTTGGCCGCTGCGACCCAAGAGGTCTCGGCTACTTTTATGAAGGGGAGGGGTTCTCGGCTGCTGCGACCCAAGAGGTCTCGGCCGCTTTTAAGAATAGGAGGGGGTCTTGGCCGCTGCGACCCAAGAGGTCTCCGCCGCATTTAAGAAGGGAAGAAGGTATTGGCCGCTGCTACCCAAGAGGTCTCGGCTACTTTTAAGAAGGGGAGGGGGTCTTGGCCGCTGCGACCCAAGAGGTCTCGGACACATTTAGAAAGGGAAGAAGGTCTCGGCCGCTGCTACTCAAGAGGTCTCGGCTACTTTTAAGAAGGGGAGGGGGTCTTGGCCGCTTCGACCCAAGAGGTCTCAGCCACTTTTATGAAGGGGAGGGGTTCTCGGCCGCTGCGACCCAAGAGGTCTCGGCCGCTTTTAAGAAGAGGAGGGGGTCTTGGCCGCTGCGACCCAAGAGGTCTTGGCCGCATTTTGGAAGGGAAGAAGGTCTCGGCCGCTGCGACCCAAGAGGTCTCGGCCGCTTTTATGAATGGTTGACCCTCTCCCCTTCTTAACAGGGGCCGAGATCTCTTGGTTTGCAGCGGTGGAGACGCCCTCCCCATGAGGGGGAGGGGGTCTCGGCCGATGCGACCCAAGAGGTCTCGGCTACTTATAAGAAGGGGAGGGGGTCTCGGCCGCTGCGACCCAAGAGGTCTCGGCCGCTTTTAAGAAGGGGAGGGGGTCTCGGCCTCTGCGACCCAAGAGGTCTCGGCCTCTTTTAAGAAGGGGAGGGGTTCTCGGCCGCTGCGACCCAAGAGGTCTCGGCCTCTTTTTAGAAAGGGAGGGGATCTTGGCCGCTGCGACCCAAGAGGTCTCGGCCACTTTTATGAAGGGGAGGGGGTCTCGGCCACTTTTATGAAGGGGAGGGGTTCTCGGCCGCTGCGACCTAAGAGGTCTCGGCCGCTTTTAAGAAGAGGAGGGGGTCTTGGCCGCTGCGACCCAAGAGGTCTCGGCCGCATTTAACAAGGGAAGAAGGTCTCGGCCGCTGCGACCCAAGAGGTCTCGGCCGCTTTTAAGAAGGGGAGGGGGTCTTGGCTGCTGCGACCCAAGAGGTCTCGGCCACTTTTAAGAAGGGGAGGGGGTCTCGGCTGCTGCGACCCAAGAGGTCTCGGCCGCTTTTAAGAAGAGGAGGGATTCTCGGCCGCTGCGACCCAAGAGGTCTAGGCCGCTTTTAAGAAATTGAGGGGATCTTGGCCGCTGCGACCCAAGAGGTCTCGGCTACTTTTACGAAGGGGAGGGGTTCTCGGCTGCTGCGACCCAAGAGGTCTCGGCCGCTTTTAAGAAGAGGAGGGGGTCTTGGCCGCTGCGACCCAAGAGGTCTCCGCCGCATTTAAGAAGGGAAGAAGGTATTGGCCGCTGCTACCCAAGAGGTCTCGGCTACTTTTAAGAAGGGGAGGGGGTCTTGGCCGCTGCGACCCAAGAGGTCTCGGACACATTTAGAAAGGGAAGAAGGTCTCGGCCGCTGCTACTCAAGAGGTCTCGGCTACTTTTAAGAAGGGGAGGGGGTCTTGGCCGCTGCGACCCAAGAGGTCTCGGCCACTTTTATGAAGGGGAGGGGTTCTCGGCCGCTGCGACCCAAGAGGTCTCGGCCGCTTTTAAGAAGAGGAGGGGGTCTTGGCCGCTGCGACCCAAGAGGTCTTGGCCGCATTTTGGAAGGGAAGAAGGTCTCGGCCGCTGCGACCCAAGAGGTCTCGGCCGCTTTTATGAATGGTTGACCCTCTCCCCTTCTTAACAGGGGCCGAGATCTCTTGGTTTGCAGCAGTGGAGACGCCCTCCCCATGAAGGGGAGGGGGTCTCGGCCGATGCGACCCAAGAGGTCTCGGCTACTTATAAGAAGGGGAGGGGGTCTCGGCCGCTGCGACCCAAGAGGTCTCGGCCGCTTTTAAGAAGGGGAGGGGGTCTCGGCCTCTGCGACCCAAGAGGTCTCGGCCTCTTTTAAGAAGGGGAGGGGTTCTCGGCAGCTGCGACCCAAGAGGTCTCGGCCTCTTTTTAGAAAGGGAGGGGATCTTGGCCGCTGCGACCCAAGAGGTCTCGGCCACTTTTATGAAGGGGAGGGGGTCTCGGCCACTTTTATGAAGGGGAGGGGTTCTCGGCCGCTGCGACCCAAGAGGTCTCGGCCGCTTTTAAGAAAGGGAGGGGATCTTGGCCGCTGCGACCCAAGAGGTCTCGGCCACTTTTATGAAGGGGAGGGGTTCTCGGCCGCTGCGACCCAAGAGGTCTCGGCCGCTTTTAAGAAGAGGTGGGGGTCTTGGCCGCTGCGACCCAAGAGGTCTCGGCCGCATTTAAGAAGGGAAGAAGGTCTCGGCCGCTGTGACCCAAGAGGTCTCGGCTACTTTTAAGAAGGGGAGGGGGTCTCGGCCGCTGCAACCCAAGAGGTCTCGGCCGCTTTTAAGAAGAGGAGGGGGTCTTGGCCGCTGCGACCCAAGAGGTCTCGGCCGCATTTAAGAAGAGAAGAAGTTCTCGGCTGCTGCGACCCAAGAGGTCTCGGCTACTTTTCAGAAGGGGAGGGGGTCTCGGCCACTTTTATGAAGGGGAGGGTTTCTCGGCCGCTGCGACCCAAGAGGTCTCGGCCGCCTTTAAAAATGGTTGACCCTCTCCCTTTCTTAACAGGGGCCGAAATCTCTTGGTTTGCAGCGGTGGAGACGCCCTCCCCATGAGAGGGAGGGGGTCTCGGCCGCTGCAACCCAAGAGGTCTCGGCTACTTATAAGAAGGGGAGAGGGTCTTGGACGCTGCGACCCGAGAGGTCTCGGCCACTTTTATGAAGGGGAGGGGTTCTCGGCCGCTGCGACCCAAGAGGTCTCGGCCGCTTTTAAGAAGAGGAGGGGGTCTTGGCCGCTGCGACCCAAGAGGTCTTGGCCGCATTTTGGAAGGGAAGAAGGTCTCGGCGGCTACGACCCAAGAGGTCTCGGCCGCTTTTAAGAATGGTTGACCCTCTCCCCTTCTTAACAGGGGCCGAGATCTCTTGGTTTGCAGCGGTGGAGACGCCCTCCCCATGAGGGGGAGGGGGTCTCGGCCGATGCGACCCAAGAGGTCTCGGCTACTTATAAGAAGGGGAGGGGGTCTCGGCCGCTGCGACCCAAGAGGTCTCGGCCGCTTTTAAGAAGGGGAGGGGGTCCCGGCCTCTGCGACCCAAGAGGTCTCGGCCTCTTTTAAGAAGGGGAGGGGTTCTCGGCCGCTGCGACCTAAGAGGTCTCGGCCGCTTTTTAGAAAGGGAGGGGATCTTGGCCGCTGCGACCCAAGAGGTCTCGGCCACTTATATGAAGGGGAGGGGGTCTCGGCCACTTTTATGAAGGGGAGGGGTTCTTGGCCGCTGCGACCCAAGAGGTCTCGGCCGCTTTTAAGAAGGGGAGGGAGTCTCGGCCACTTTTATGAAGGGGAGGGGTTCTTGGCCGCTGCGACCCAAGAGGTCTCGGCCGCTTTTAAGAATGGTTGACCCTCTCCCCTTCTTAAAAGGGGCTGAGATCTCTTGGTTTGCAGCGGTGGAGACGCCCTCCCCATGAGGGGGAGGGGGTCTCGGCCGCTGCGACCCAAGAGGTCTCGGCTACTTAAAAGAAGGGGAGGGGGTCTCGGCCGCTGCGACCCACGAGGTCTCGGCCGCTTTTAAGAAGGGGAGGGGTCTCGGGCGCTGCAACCCAAGAAGTCTCGGCCGCTTTTAAGAAACGTAGTGGATCTTGGCCGCTGCGACCCAAGAGGTCTCGGCCACTTTTATGAAGGGGAGGGGTTCTCGGCCGCTGCGACCCAAGAGGTCTCGGCCGCTTTTAAGAATAGGAGGGGGTCTTGGCCGCTGTGACCCAAGAGGTCTCGGCCGCATTTAGGAAGGGAAGAAGGTCTCGGCCGCTGCTACCCAAGAGGTCTTGGCTACTTTTAAGAAGGGGAGGGGGTCTTGGCCGCTGCGACCCAAGAGGTCTCGGCCACTTTTATGAAGGGTAGGGGTTCTCAGCCGCTGCGACCCAAGAGGTCTCGGCTGCTTTTAAGAAAGGGAGGGGATCTTGGCCGCTGCGACCCAAGAGGTCTCGGCCACTTTTATGAAGGGGAGGGGTTCTCGGCCGCTGCGACCCAAGAGGTCTCAGCCGCTTTTAAGAATGGTTGACCCTCTCCCCTTCTTAACAGGGGCCGAGATCTCTTGGTTTGCAGCGGTGGAGACGCCCTCCTCTTGAGGGGGAGGGGGTCTCGGCCGCTGCGACCCAAGAGTTCTCGGCTACTTATAAGAAGGGGAGGGGGTCTCGGCCGCTGAGATCCAAGAAGTCTTGGCTGATTTTAAGAAGGGGAGGCGGTCTCGGCCGCTGCGACCCAAGAGGTCTCAGCCGCTTTTAAGAAGGGGAGGGGTTCTCGGCCGCTGCGACCCAAGAGGTCTCGTCCGCTTTTAAGAAAGGGAGGGGATCTTGGCCGCTGCGACCCAAGAGGTCTCGGCCACTTTTATGAAGGGGAGGGGTTCTCGGCCGCTGCGACCCGAGAGGTCTCGGCCGCTTTTAAGAAGGGGAGGGGGTCTCGGCCGCTGCGACCCAAGAGGTCTCGGCTACTTTTAAGAAGGGAAGGGGGTCTCGGCCGCTGCGACCCAAGAGGTCTCGGCCGCTTTTAAGAAGGGGAGGGGGTCTTGGCCGCTGCGACCCAAGAGGTCTCGGCCGCTTTTAAGAAGGGAAGGTGGTCTCGGCCACTTTTATGAAGGGGAGGGGTTCTCGGCCGCTGCGACCCAAGAGGTCTCGGCCGCTTTTAAGAATGGTTGACCCTCTCCCCTTCTTAACAGGGGCCGAGATCTCTTGGTTTGCAACGGTGGAGACGCCCTCCCCATGAGGGGGAGGGGGTCTCGGCCGCTGCGACCCAAGAGGTCTCGGCTACTTATAAGAAGGGGAGGGGGTCTCGGCCGCTGCGATCCAAGAGGTCTCAGCTGATTTTAAGAAGGGGAGGGGGTCTCGGCCGCTGCGACCCAAGAGGTCTCGGCCGCTTTTAAGAAGGGGAGGGGGTCTCGGCCGCTGCGACCCAAGAGGTCTCGGCCGCTTTTAAGAAGGTGAGGGGTTCTCGGCCGCTGCGACCCAAGAGGTCTCGGCCGCTTTTAAGAAAGGGAGGGGATCTAGGCCGCTGCGACCCAAGAGGTTTCGGCCGCTTATAAGAAGAGGAGGGGGTCTTGGCCGCTGCGACCCAAGAAGTCTCGGCCGCATTTAAGAAGGGAAGAAGGTCTCAACCGCTGCGACCCAAGAGGTCTCGGCTACTTTTAAGAAGGGGAGGGGGTCTCGGCCGCTGCGACCCAAGAGGTCTCGGCCGCTTTTAAGAAGAGGAGGGGGTCTTGGCCGCTGCGACCCAAGAGGTCTCGGCCGCATTTAAGAAGGGAAGAAGGTCTCGGCCGCTGCGACCCAAGAGGTCTCGGCCGCTTTTAAGAAGGGGAGGGGGTCTTGGCCGCTGCGACCCAAGAGGTCTCGGCCACTTTTAAGAAGGGGAGGGGGTCTCGGCCGCTGCGACCCAAGAGGTCTCGGCCGCTTTTAAGAAGGGGAGGGATTCTCGGCCGCTGCGACCCAAGAGGTCTAGGCCGCTTTTAAGAAATTGAGGGGATCTTGGCCGCTGCGACCCAAGAGGTCTCGGCTACTTTTATGAAGGGGAGGGGTTCTCGGCTGCTGCGACCCAAGAGGTCTCGGTCGCTTTTAAGAATAGGAGGGGGTCTTGGCCGCTGCGACCCAAGAGGTCTCCGCCGCATTTAAGAAGGGAAGAAGGTATTGGCCGCTGCTACCCAAGAGGTCTCGGCTACTTTTAAGAAGGGGAGGGGGTCTTGGCCGCTGCGACCCAAGAGGTCTCGGACACATTTAGAAAGGGAAGAAGGTCTCGGCCGCTGCTACTCAAGAGGTCTCGGCTACTTTTAAGAAGGGGAGGGGGTCTTGGCCGCTTCGACCCAAGAGGTCTCAGCCACTTTTATGAAGGGGAGGGGTTCTCGGCCGCTGCGACCCAAGAGGTCTCGGCCGCTTTTAAGAAGAGGAGGGGGTCTTGGCCGCTGCGACCCAAGAGGTCTTGGCCGCATTTTGGAAGGGAAGAAGGTCTCGGCCGCTGCGACCCAAGAGGTCTCGGCCGCTTTTATGAATGGTTGACTCTCTCCCCTTCTTAACAGGGGCCGAGATCTCTTGGTTTGCAGCGGTGGAGACGCCCTCCCCATGAGGGGGAGGGGGTCTCGGCCGATGCGACCCAAGAGGTCTCGGCTACTTATAAGAAGGGGAGGGGGTCTCGGCCGCTGCGACCCAAGAGGTCTCGGCCGCTTTTAAGAAGGGGAGGGGGTCTCGGCCTCTGCGACCCAAGAGGTCTCGGCCTCTTTTAAGAAGGGGAGGGGTTCTCGGCCGCTGCGACCCAAGAGGTCTCGGCCTCTTTTTAGAAAGGGAGGGGATCTTGGCCGCTGCGACCCAAGAGGTCTCGGCCACTTTTATGAAGGGGAGGGGGTCTCGGCCACTTTTATGAAGGGGAGGGGTTCTCGGCCGCTGCGACCTAAGAGGTCTCGGCCGCTTTTAAGAAGAGGAGGGGGTCTTGGCCGCTGCGACCCAAGACGTCTCGGCCGCATTTAACAAGGGAAGAAGGTCTCGGCCGCTGCGACCCAAGAGGTCTCGGCCGCTTTTAAGAAGGGGAGGGGGTCTTGGCTGCTGCGACCCAAGAGGTCTCGGCCACTTTTAAGAAGGGGAGGGGGTCTCGGCTGCTGCGACCCAAGAGGTCTCGGCCGCTTTTAAGAAGAGGAGGGATTCTCGGCCGCTGCGACCCAAGAGGTCTAGGCCGCTTTTAAGAAATTGAGGGGATCTTGGCCGCTGCGACCCAAGAGTTCTCGGCTACTTTTATGAAGGGGAGGGGTTCTCGGCTGCTGCGACCCAAGAGGTCTCGGCCGCTTTTAAGAAGAGGAGGGGGTCTTGGCCGCTGCGACCCAAGAGGTCTCCGCCGCATTTAAGAAGGGAAGAAGGTATTGGCCGCTGCTACCCAAGAGGTCTCGGCTACTTTTAAGAAGGGGAGGGGGTCTTGGCCGCTGCGACCCAAGAGGTCTCGGACACATTTAGAAAGGGAAGAAGGTCTCGGCCGCTGCTACTCAAGAGGTCTCGGCTACTTTTAAGAAGGGGAGGGGGTCTTGGCCGCTGCGACCCAAGAGGTCTCGGCCACTTTTATCAAGGGGAGGGGTTCTCGGCCGCTGCGACCCAAGAGGTCTCGGCCGCTTTTAAGAAGAGGAGGGGGTCTTGGCCGCTGCGACCCAAGAGGTCTTGGCCGCATTTTGGAAGGGAAGAAGGTCTCGGCCGCTGCGACCCAAGAGGTCTCGGCCGCTTTTATGAATGGTTGACCCTCTCCCCTTCTTAACAGGGGCCGAGATCTCTTGGTTTGCAGCAGTGGAGACGCCCTCCCCATGAAGGGGAGGGGGTCTCGGCCGATGCGACCCAAGAGGTCTCGGCTACTTATAAGAAGGGGAGGGGGGTCTCGGCCGCTGCGACCCAAGAGGTCTCGGCCGCTTTTAAGAAGGGGAGGGGGTCTCGGCCTCTGCGACCCAAGAGGTCTCGGCCTCTTTTAAGAAGGGGAGGGGTTCTCGGCAGCTGCGACCCAAGAGGTCTCGGCCTCTTTTTAGAAAGGGAGGGGATCTTGGCCGCTGCGACCCAAGAGGTCTCGGCCACTTTTATGAAGGGGAGGGGGTCTCGGCCACTTTTATGAAGGGGAGGGGTTCTCGGCCGCTGCGACCCAAGAGGTCTCGGCCGCTTTTAAGAAAGGGAGGGGATCTTGGCCGCTGCGACCCAAGAGGTCTCGGCCACTTTTATGAAGGGGAGGGGTTCTCGGCCGCTGCGACCCAAGAGGTCTCGGCCGCTTTTAAGAAGAGGTGGGGGTCTTGGCCGCTGCGACCCAAGAGGTCTCGGCCGCATTTAAGAAGGGAAGAAGGTCTCGGCCGCTGTGACCCAAGAGGTCTCGGCTACTTTTAAGAAGGGGAGGGGGTCTCGGCCGCTGCAACCCAAGAGGTCTCGGCCGCTTTTAAGAAGAGGAGGGGGTCTTGGCCGCTGCGACCCAAGAGGTCTCGGCCGCATTTAAGAAGAGAAGAAGTTCTCGGCTGCTGCGACCCAAGAGGTCTCGGCTACTTTTCAGAAGGGGAGGGGGTCTCGGCCACTTTTATGAAGGGGAGGGTTTCTCGGCCGCTGCGACCCAAGAGGTCTCGGCCGCCTTTAAAAATGGTTGACCCTCTCCCCTTCTTAACAGGGGCCGAAATCTCTTGGTTTGCAGCGGTGGAGACGCCCTCCCCATGAGAGGGAGGGGGTCTCGGCCGCTGCAACCCAAGAGGTCTCGGCTACTTATAAGAAGGGGAGAGGGTCTTGGACGCTGCGACCCGAGAGGTCTCAGCCACTTTTATGAAGGGGAGGGGTTCTCGGCCGCTGCGACCCAAGAGGTCTCGGCCGCTTTTAAGAAGAGGAGGGGGTCTTGGCCGCTGCGACCCAAGAGGTCTTGGCCGCATTTTGGAAGGGAAGAAGGTCTCGGCCGCTACGACCCAAGAGGTCTCGGCCGCTTTTAAGAATGGTTGACCCTCTCCCCTTCTTAACAGGGGCCGAGATCTCTTGGTTTGCAGCGGTGGAGACGCCCTCCCCATGAGGGGGAGGGGGTCTCGGCCGATGCGACCCAAGAGGTCTCGGCTACTTATAAGAAGGGGAGGGGGTCTCGGCCGCTGCGACCCAAGAGGTCTCGGCCGCTTTTAAGAAGGGGAGGGGGTCCCGGCCTCTGCGACCCAAGAGGTCTCGGCCTCTTTTAAGAAGGGGAGGGGTTCTCGGCCGCTGCGACCCAAGAGGTCTCGGCCGCTTTTTAGAAAGGGAGGGGATCTTGGCCGCTCCGACCCAAGAGGTCTCGGCCACTTATATGAAGGGGAGGGGGTCTCGGCCACTTTTATGAAGGGGAGGGGTTCTTGGCCGCTGCGACCCAAGAGGTCTCGGCCGCTTTTAAGAAGGGGAGGGAGTCTCGGCCACTTTTATGAAGGGGAGGGGTTCTTGGCCGCTGCGACCCAAGAGGTCTCGGCCGCTTTTAAGAATGGTTGACCCTCTCCCCTTCTTAAAAGGGGCTGAGATCTCTTGGTTTGCAGCGGTGGAGACGCCCTCCCCATGAGGGGGAGGGGGTCTCGGCCGCTGCGACCCAAGAGGTCTCGGCTACTTAAAAGAAGGGGAGGGGGTCTCGGCCGCTGCGACCCACGAGGTCTCGGCCGCTTTTAAGAAGGGGAGGGGTCTCGGGCGCTGCAACCCAAGAAGTCTCGGCCGCTTTTAAGAAACGTAGTGGATCTTGGCCGCTGCGACCCAAGAGGTCTCGGCCACTTTTATGAAGGGGAGGGGTTCTCGGCCGCTGCGACCCAAGAGGTCTCGGCCGCTTTTAAGAATAGGAGGGGGTCTTGGCCGCTGTGACCCAAGAGGTCTCGGCCGCATTTAGGAAGGGAAGAAGGTCTCGGCCGCTGCTACCCAAGAGGTCTCGGCTACTTTTAAGAAGGGGAGGGGGTCTTGGCCGCTGCGACCCAAGAGGTCTCGGCCACTTTTATGAAGGGGAGGGGTTCTCGGCCGCTGCGACCCAAGAGGTCTCGGCTGCTTTTAAGAAAGGGAGGGGATCTTGGCCGCTGCGACCCAAGAGGTCTCGGCCACTTTTATGAAGGGGAGGGGTTCTCGGCCGCTGCGACCCAAGAGGTCTCAGCCGCTTTTAAGAATGGTTGACCCTCTCCCCTTCTTAACAGGGGCCGAGATCTCTTGGTTTGCAGCGGTGGAGACGCCCTCCTCTTGAGGGGGAGGGGGTCTCGGCCGCTGCGACCCAAGAGGTCTCGGCTACTTATAAGAAGGGGAGGGGGTCTCGGCCGCTGAGATCCAAGAAGTCTTGGCTGATTTTAAGAAGGGGAGGCGGTCTCGGCCGCTGCGACCCAAGAGGTCTCAGCCGCTTTTAAGAAGGGGAGGGGTTCTCGGCCGCTGCGACCCAAGAGGTCTCGTCCGCTTTTAAGAAAGGGAGGGGATCTTGGCCGCTGCGACCCAAGAGGTCTCGGCCACTTTTATGAAGGGGAGGGGTTCTCGGCCGCTGCGACCCGAGAGGTCTCGGCCGCTTTTAAGAAGGGGAGGGGGTCTCGGCCGCTGCGACCCAAGAGGTCTCGGCTACTTTTAAGAAGGGAAGGGGGTCTCGGCCGCTGCGACCCAAGAGGTCTCGGCCGCTTTTAAGAAGGGGAGGGGGTCTTGGCCGCTGCGACCCAAGAGGTCTCGGCCGCTTTTAAGAAGGGAAGGTGGTCTCGGCCACTTTTATGAAGGGGAGGGGTTCTCGGCCGCTGCGACCCAAGAGGTCTCGGCCGCTTTTAAGAATGGTTGACCCTCTCCCCTTCTTAACAGGAGCCGAGATCTCTTGGTTTGCAACGGTGGAGACGCCCTCCCCATGAGGGGGAGGGGGTCTCGGCCGCTGCGACCCAAGAGGTCTCGGCTACTTATAAGAAGGTGAGGGGTTCTCGGCCGCTGCGACCCAAGAGGTCTCGGCCGCTTTTAAGAAAGGGAGGGGATCTAGGCCGCTGCGACCCAAGAGGTTTCGGCCGCTTATAAGAAGAGGAGGGGGTCTTGGCCGCTGCGACCCAAGAAGTCTCGGCCGCATTTAAGAAGGGAAGAAGGTCTCAATCGCTGCGACCCAAGAGGTCTCGGCTACTTTTAAGAAGGGGAGGGGGTCTCGGCCGCTGCGACCCAAGAGGTCTCGGCCGCTTTTAAGAAGAGGAGGGGGTCTTGGCCGCTGCGACCCAAGAGGTCTCGGCCGCATTTAAGAAGGGAAGAAGGTCTCGGCCGCTGCGACCCAAGAGGTCTCGGCCGCTTTTAAGAAGGGGAGGGGGTCTTGGCCGCTGCGACCCAAGAGGTCTCGGCCACTTTTAAGAAGGGGAGGGGGTCTCGGCCGCTGCGACCCAAGAGGTCTCGGCCGCTTTTAAGAAGGGGAGGGATTCTCGGCCGCTGCGACCCAAGAGGTCTAGGCCGCTTTTAAGAAATTGAGGGGATCTTGGCCGCTGCGACCCAAGAGGTCTCGGCTACTTTTATGAAGGGGAGGGGTTCTCGGCTGCTGCGACCCAAGAGGTCTCGGCCGCTTTTAAGAAGAGGAGGGGGTCTTGGCCGCTGCGACCCAAGAGGTCTCCGCCGCATTTAAGAAGGGAAGAAGGTATTGGCCGCTGCTACCCAAGAGGTCTCGGCTACTTTTAAGAAGGGGAGGGGGTCTTGGCCGCTGCGACCCAAGAGGTCTCGGACACATTTAGAAAGGGAAGAAGGTCTCGGCCGCTGCTACTCAAGAGGTCTCGGCTACTTTTAAGAAGGGGAGGGGGTCTTGGCCGCTGCGACCCAAGAGGTCTCGGCCACTTTTATGAAGGGGAGGGGTTCTTGGCCGCTGCGACCCAAGAGGTCTCGGCCGCTTTTAAGAAGAGGAGGGGGTCTTGGCCGCTGCGACCCAAGAGGTCTTGGCCGCATTTTGGAAGGGAAGAAGGTCTCGGCCGCTGCGACCCAAGAGGTCTCGGCCGCTTTTATGAATGGTTGACCCTCTCCCCTTCTTAACAGGGGCCGAGATCTCTTGGTTTGCAGCGGTGGAGACGCCCTCCCCATGAGGGGGAGGGGGTCTCGGCCGATGCGACCCAAGAGGTCTCGGCTACTTATAAGAAGGGGAGGGGGTCTCGGCCGCTGCGACCCAAGAGGTCTCGGCCGCTTTTAAGAAGGGGAGGGGGTCTCGGCCTCTGCGACCCAAGAGGTCTCGGCCTCTTTTAAGAAGGGGAGGGGTTCTCGGCCGCTGCGACCCAAGAGGTCTCGGCCTCTTTTTAGAAAGGGAGGGGATCTTGGCCGCTGCGACCCAAGAGGTCTCGGCCACTTTTATGAAGGGGAGGGGGTCTCGGCCACTTTTATGAAGGGGAGGGGTTCTCGGCCGCTGCGACCCAAGAGGTCTCGGCCGCTTTTAAGAAGAGGAGGGGGTCTTGGCCGCTGCGACCCAAGAGGTCTCGGCCGCATTTAAGAAGGGAAGAAGGTCTCGGCCGCTGCGACCCAAGAGGTCTCGGCCGCTTTTAAGAAGGGGAGGGGGTCTTGGCCGCTGCGACCCAAGAGGTCTCGGCCACTTTTAAGAAGGGGAGGGGGTCTCGGCTGCTGCGACCCAAGAGGTCTCGGCCGCTTTTAAGAAGGGGAGGGATTCTCGTCCGCTGCGACCCAAGAGGTCTAGGCCGCTTTTAAGAAATTGAGGGGATCTTGGCCGCTGCGACCCAAGAGGTCTCGGCTACTTTTATGAAGGGGAGGGGTTCTCGGCTGCTGCGACCCAAGAGGTCTCGGCCGCTTTTAAGAAGAGGAGGGGGTCTTGGCCGCTGCGACCCAAGAGGTCTCCGCCGCATTTAAGAAGGGAAGAAGGTATTGGCCGCTGCTACCCAAGAGGTCTCGGCTACTTTTAAGAAGGGGAGGGGGTCTTGGCCGCTGCGACCCAAGAGGTCTCGGACACATTTAGAAAGGGAAGAAGGTCTCGGCCGCTGCTACTCAAGAGGTCTCGGCTACTTTTAAGAAGGGGAGGGGGTCTTGGCCGCTGCGACCCAAGAGGTCTCGGCCACTTTTATGAAGGGGAGGGGTTCTCGGCCGCTGCGACCCAAGAGGTCTCGGCCGCTTTTAAGAAGAGGAGGGGGTCTTGGCCGCTGCGACCCAAGAGGTCTCCGCCGCATTTAAGAAGGGAAGAAGGTATTGGCCGCTGCTACCCAAGAGGTCTCGGCTACTTTTAAGAAGGGGAGGGGGTCTTGGCCGCTGCGACCCAAGAGGTCTCGGACACATTTAGAAAGGGAAGAAGGTCTCGGCCGCTGCTACTCAAGAGGTCTCGGCTACTTTTAAGAAGGGGAGGGGGTCTTGGCCGCTGCGACCCAAGAGGTCTCGGCCACTTTTATGAAGGGGAGGGGTTCTTGGCCGCTGCGACCCAAGAGGTCTCGGCCGCTTTTAAGAAGAGGAGGGGGTCTTGGCCGCTGCGACCCAAGAGGTCTTGGCCGCATTTTGGAAGGGAAGAAGGTCTCGGCCGCTGCGACCCAAGAGGTCTCGGCCGCTTTTATGAATGGTTGACCCTCTCCCCTTCTTAACAGGGGCCGAGATCTCTTGGTTTGCAGCGGTGGAGACGCCCTCCCCATGAGGGGGAGGGGGTCTCGGCCGATGCGACCCAAGAGGTCTCGGCTACTTATAAGAAGGGGAGGGGGTCTCGGCCGCTGCGACCCAAGAGGTCTCGGCCGCTTTTAAGAAGGGGAGGGGGTCTCGGCCTCTGCGACCCAAGAGGTCTCGGCCTCTTTTAAGAAGAGGAGGGGTTCTCGGCCGCTGCGACCCAAGAGGTCTCGGCCTCTTTTTAGAAAGGGAGGGGATCTTGGCCGCTGCGACCCAAGAGGTCTCGGCCACTTTTATGAAGGGGAGGGGGTCTCGGCCACTTTTATGAAGGGGAGGGGTTCTCGGCCGCTGCGACCCAAGAGGTCTCGGCCGCTTTTAAGAAGAGGAGGGGGTCTTGGCCGCTGCGACCCAAGAGGTCTCGGCCGCATTTAAGAAGGGAAGAAGGTCTCGGCCGCTGCGACCCAAGAGGTCTCGGCCGCATTTAAGAAGGGGAGGGGGTCTTGGCCGCTGCGACCCAAGAGGTCTCGGCCACTTTTAAGAAGGGGAGGGGGTCTCGGCTGCTGCGACCCAAGAGGTCTCGGCCGCTTTTAAGAAGGGGAGGGATTCTCGTCCGCTGCGACCCAAGAGGTCTAGGCCGCTTTTAAGAAATTGAGGGGATCTTGGCCGCTGCGACCCAAGAGGTCTCGGCTACTTTTATGAAGGGGAGGGGTTCTCGGCTGCTGCGACCCAAGAGGTCTCGGCCGCTTTTAAGAAGAGGAGGGGGTCTTGGCCGCTGCGACCCAAGAGGTCTCCGCCGCATTTAAGAAGGGAAGAAGGTATTGGCCGCTGCTACCCAAGAGGTCTCGGCTACTTTTAAGAAGGGGAGGGGGTCTTGGCCGCTGCGACCCAAGAGGTCTCGGACACATTTAGAAAGGGAAGAAGGTCTCGGCCGCTGCTACTCAAGAGGTCTCGGCTACTTTTAAGAAGGGGAGGGGGTCTTGGCCGCTGCGACCCAAGAGGTCTCGGCCACTTTTATGAAGGGGAGGGGTTCTCGGCCGCTGCGACCCAAGAGGTCTCGGCCGCTTTTAAGAAGAGGAGGGGGTCTTGGCCGCTGCGACCCAAGAGGTCTTGGCCGCATTTTGGAAGGGAAGAAGGTCTCGGCCGCTGCGACCCAAGAGGTCTCGGCCGCTTTTATGAATGGTTGACCCTCTCCCCTTCTTAACAGGGGCCGAGATCTCTTGGTTTGCAGCAGTGGAGACGCCCTCCCCATGAAGGGGAGGGGGTCTCGGCCGATGCGACCCAAGAGGTCTCGGCTACTTATAAGAAGGGGAGGGGGTCTCGGCCGCTGCGACCCAAGAGGTCTCGGCCGCTTTTAAGAAGGGGAGGGGGTCTCGGCCTCTGCGACCCAAGAGGTCTCGGCCTCTTTTAAGAAGGGGAGGGGTTCTCGGCAGCTGCGACCCAAGAGGTCTCGGCCTCTTTTTAGAAAGGGAGGGGATCTTGGCCGCTGCGACCCAAGAGGTCTCGGCCACTTTTATGAAGGGGAGGGGGTCTCGGCCACTTTTATGAAGGGGAGGGGTTCTCGGCCGCTGCGACCCAAGAGGTCTCGGCCGCTTTTAAGAAAGGGAGGGGATCTTGGCCGCTGCGACCCAAGAGGTCTCGGCCACTTTTATGAAGGGGAGGGGTTCTCGGCCGCTGCGACCCAAGAGGTCTCGGCCGCTTTTAAGAAGAGGTGGGGGTCTTGGCCGCTGCGACCCAAGAGGTCTCGGCCGCATTTAAGAAGGGAAGAAGGTCTCGGCCGCTGTGACCCAAGAGGTCTCGGCTACTTTTAAGAAGGGGAGGGGGTCTCGGCCGCTGCAACCCAAGAGGTCTCGGCCGCTTTTAAGAAGAGGAGGGGGTCTTGGCCGCTGCGACCCAAGAGGTCTCGGCCGCATTTAAGAAGAGAAGAAGTTCTCGGCTGCTGCGACCCAAGAGGTCTCGGCTACTTTTCAGAAGGGGAGGGGGTCTCGGCCACTTTTATGAAGGGGAGGGTTTCTCGGCCGCTGCGACCCAAGAGGTCTCGGCCGCCTTTAAAAATGGTTGACCCTCTCCCCTTCTTAACAGGGGCCGAAATCTCTTGGTTTGCAGCGGTGGAGACGCCCTCCCCATGAGAGGGAGGGGGTCTCGGCCGCTGCAACCCAAGAGGTCTCGGCTACTTATAAGAAGGGGAGAGGGTCTTGGACGCTGCGACCCGAGAGGTCTCAGCCACTTTTATGAAGGGGAGGGGTTCTCGGCCGCTGCGACCCAAGAGGTCTCGGCCGCTTTTAAGAAGAGGAGGGGGTCTTGGCCGCTGCGACCCAAGAGGTCTTGGCCGCATTTTGGAAGGGAAGAAGGTCTCGGCCGCTACGACCCAAGAGGTCTCGGCCGCTTTTAAGAATGGTTGACCCTCTCCCCTTCTTAACAGGGGCCGAGATCTCTTGGTTTGCAGCGGTGGAGACGCCCTCCCCATGAGGGGGAGGGGGTCTCGGCCGATGCGACCCAAGAGGTCTCGGCTACTTATAAGAAGGGGAGGGGGTCTCGGCCGCTGCGACCCAAGAGGTCTCGGCCGCTTTTAAGAAGGGGAGGGGGTCCCGGCCTCTGCGACCCAAGAGGTCTCGGCCTCTTTTAAGAAGGGGAGGGGTTCTCGGCCGCTGCGACCTAAGAGGTCTCGGCCGCTTTTTAGAAAGGGAGGGGATCTTGGCCGCTGCGACCCAAGAGGTCTCGGCCACTTATATGAAGGGGAGGGGGTCTCGGCCACTTTTATGAAGGGGAGGGGTTCTTGGCCGCTGCGACCCAAGAGGTCTCGGCCGCTTTTAAGAAGGGGAGGGAGTCTCGGCCACTTTTATGAAGGGGAGGGGTTCTTGGCCGCTGCGACCCAAGAGGTCTCGGCCGCTTTTAAGAATGGTTGACCCTCTCCCCTTCTTAAAAGGGGCTGAGATCTCTTGGTTTGCAGCGGTGGAGACGCCCTCCCCATGAGGGGGAGGGGGTCTCGGCCGCTGCGACCCAAGAGGTCTCGGCTACTTAAAAGAAGGGGAGGGGGTCTCGGCCGCTGCGACCCACGAGGTCTCGGCCGCTTTTAAGAAGGGGAGGGGTCTCGGGCGCTGCAACCCAAGAAGTCTCGGCCGCTTTTAAGAAACGTAGTGGATCTTGGCCGCTGGGACCCAAGAGGTCTCGGCCACTTTTATGAAGGGGAGGGGTTCTCGGCCGCTGCGACCCAAGAGGTCTCGGCCGCTTTTAAGAATAGGAGGGGGTCTTGGCCGCTGTGACCCAAGAGGTCTCGGCCGCATTTAGGAAGGGAAGAAGGTCTCGGCCGCTGCTACCCAAGAGGTCTCGGCTACTTTTAAGAAGGGGAGGGGGTCTTGGCCGCTGCGACCCAAGAGGTCTCGGCCACTTTTATGAAGGGGAGGGGTTCTCGGCCGCTGCGACCCAAGAGGTCTCGGCTGCTTTTAAGAAAGGGAGGGGATCTTGGCCGCTGCGACCCAAGAGGTCTCGGCCACTTTTATGAAGGGGAGGGGTTCTCGGCCGCTGCGACCCAAGAGGTCTCAGCCGCTTTTAAGAATGGTTGACCCTCTCCCCTTCTTAACAGGGGCCGAGATCTCTTGGTTTGCAGCGGTGGAGACGCCCTCCTCTTGAGGGGGAGGGGGTCTCGGCCGCTGCGACCCAAGAGGTCTCGGCTACTTATAAGAAGGGGAGGGGGTCTCGGCCGCTGAGATCCAAGAAGTCTTGGCTGATTTTAAGAAGGGGAGGCGGTCTCGGCCGCTGCGACCCAAGAGGTCTCAGCCGCTTTTAAGAAGGGGAGGGGTTCTCGGCCGCTGCGACCCAAGAGGTCTCGTCCGCTTTTAAGAAAGGGAGGGGATCTTGGCCGCTGCGACCCAAGAGGTCTCGGCCACTTTTATGAAGGGGAGGGGTTCTCGGCCGCTGCGACCCGAGAGGTCTCGGCCGCTTTTAAGAAGGGGAGGGGGTCTCGGCCGCTGCGACCCAAGAGGTCTCGGCTACTTTTAAGAAGGGAAGGGGGTCTCGGCCGCTGCGACCCAAGAGGTCTCGGCCGCTTTTAAGAAGGGGAGGGGGTCTTGGCCGCTGCGACCCAAGAGGTCTCGGCCGCTTTTAAGAAGGGAAGGTGGTCTCGGCCACTTTTATGAAGGGGAGGGGTTCTCGGCCGCTGCGACCCAAGAGGTCTCGGCCGCTTTTAAGAATGGTTGACCCTCTCCCCTTCTTAACAGGGGCCGAGATCTCTTGGTTTGCAACGGTGGAGACGCCCTCCCCATGAGGGGGAGGGGGTCTCGGCCGCTGCGACCCAAGAGGTCTCGGCTACTTATAAGAAGGGGAGGGGGTCTCGGCCGCTGCGATCCAAGAGGTCTCAGCTGATTTTAAGAAGGGGAGGGGGTCTCGGCCGCTGCGACCCAAGAGGTCTCGGCCGCTTTTAAGAAGGGGAGGGGGTCTCGGCCGCTGCGACCCAAGAGGTCTCGGCCGCTTTTAAGAAGGTGAGGGGTTCTCGGCCGCTGCGACCCAAGAGGTCTCGGCCGCTTTTAAGAAAGGGAGGGGATCTAGGCCGCTGCGACCCAAGAGGTTTCGGCCGCTTATAAGAAGAGGAGGGGGTCTTGGCCGCTGCGACCCAAGAAGTCTCGGCCGCATTTAAGAAGGGAAGAAGGTCTCAACCGCTGCGACCCAAGAGGTCTCGGCTACTTTTAAGAAGGGGAGGGGGTCTCGGCCGCTGCGACCCAAGAGGTCTCGGCCGCTTTTAAGAAGAGGAGGGGGTCTTGGCCGCTGCGACCCAAGAGGTCTCGGCCGCATTTAAGAAGGGAAGAAGGTCTCGGCCGCTGCGACCCAAGAGGTCTCGGCCGCTTTTAAGAAGGGGAGGGGGTCTTGGCCGCTGCGACCCAAGAGGTCTCGGCCACTTTTAAGAAGGGGAGGGGGTCTCGGCCGCTGCGACCCAAGAGGTCTCGGCCGCTTTTAAGAAGGGGAGGGATTCTCGGCCGCTGCGACCCAAGAGGTCTAGGCCGCTTTTAAGAAATTGAGGGGATCTTGGCCGCTGCGACCCAAGAGGTCTCGGCTACTTTTATGAAGGGGAGGGGTTCTCGGCTGCTGCGACCCAAGAGGTCTCGGCCGCTTTTAAGAAGAGGAGGGGGTCTTGGCCGCTGCGACCCAAGAGGTCTCCGCCGCATTTAAGAAGGGAAGAAGGTATTGGCCGCTGCTACCCAAGAGGTCTCGGCTACTTTTAAGAAGGGGAGGGGGTCTTGGCCGCTGCGACCCAAGAGGTCTCGGACACATTTAGAAAGGGAAGAAGGTCTCGGCCGCTGCTACTCAAGAGGTCTCGGCTACTTTTAAGAAGGGGAGGGGGTCTTGGCCGCTGCGACCCAAGAGGTCTCGGCCACTTTTATGAAGGGGAGGGGTTCTTGGCCGCTGCGACCCAAGAGGTCTCGGCCGCTTTTAAGAAGAGGAGGGGGTCTTGGCCGCTGCGACCCAAGAGGTCTTGGCCGCATTTTGGAAGGGAAGAAGGTCTCGGCCGCTGCGACCCAAGAGGTCTCGGCCGCTTTTATGAATGGTTGACCCTCTCCCCTTCTTAACAGGGGCCGAGATCTCTTGGTTTGCAGCGGTGGAGACGCCCTCCCCATGAGGGGGAGGGGGTCTCGGCCGATGCGACCCAAGAGGTCTCGGCTACTTATAAGAAGGGGAGGGGGTCTCGGCCGCTGCGACCCAAGAGGTCTCGGCCGCTTTTAAGAAGGGGAGGGGGTCTCGGCCTCTGCGACCCAAGAGGTCTCGGCCTCTTTTAAGAAGGGGAGGGGTTCTCGGCCGCTGCGACCCAAGAGGTCTCGGCCTCTTTTTAGAAAGGGAGGGGATCTTGGCCGCTGCGACCCAAGAGGTCTCGGCCACTTTTATGAAGGGGAGGGGGTCTCGGCCACTTTTATGAAGGGGAGGGGTTCTCGGCCGCTGCGACCCAAGAGGTCTCGGCCGCTTTTAAGAAGAGGAGGGGGTCTTGGCCGCTGCGACCCAAGAGGTCTCGGCCGCATTTAAGAAGGGAAGAAGGTCTCGGCCGCTGCGACCCAAGAGGTCTCGGCCGCTTTTAAGAAGGGGAGGGGGTCTTGGCCGCTGCGACCCAAGAGGTCTCGGCCACTTTTAAGAAGGGGAGGGGGTCTCGGCTGCTGCGACCCAAGAGGTCTCGGCCGCTTTTAAGAAGGGGAGGGATTCTCGTCCGCTGCGACCCAAGAGGTCTAGGCCGCTTTTAAGAAATTGAGGGGATCTTGGCCGCTGCGACCCAAGAGGTCTCGGCTACTTTTATGAAGGGGAGGGGTTCTCGGCTGCTGCGACCCAAGAGGTCTCGGCCGCTTTTAAGAAGAGGAGGGGGTCTTGGCCGCTGCGACCCAAGAGGTCTCCGCCGCATTTAAGAAGGGAAGAAGGTATTGGCCGCTGCTACCCAAGAGGTCTCGGCTACTTTTAAGAAGGGGAGGGGGTCTTGGCCGCTGCGACCCAAGAGGTCTCGGACACATTTAGAAAGGGAAGAAGGTCTCGGCCGCTGCTACTCAAGAGGTCTCGGCTACTTTTAAGAAGGGGATGGGGTCTTGGCCGCTGCGACCCAAGAGGTCTCGGCCACTTTTATAAAGGGGAGGGGTTCTCGGCCGCTGCGACCCAAGAGGTCTCGGCCGCTTTTAAGAAGAGGAGGGGGTCTTGGCTGCTGCGACCCAAGAGGTCTTGGCCGCATTTTGGAAGGGAAGAAGGTCTCGGCCGCTGCGACCCAAGAGGTCTCGGCCGCTTTTATGAATGGTTGACCCTCTCCCCTTCTTAACAGGGGCCGAGATCTCTTGGTTTGCAGCAGTGGAGACGCCCTCCCCATGAAGGGGAGGGGGTCTCGGCCGATGCGACCCAAGAGGTCTCGGCTACTTATAAGAAGGGGAGGGGGTCTCGGCCGCTGCGACCCAAGAGGTCTCGGCCGCTTTTAAGAAGGGGAGGGGGTCTCGGCCTCTGCGACCCAAGAGGTCTCGGCCTCTTTTAAGAAGGGGAGGGGTTCTCGGCAGCTGCGACCCAAGAGGTCTCGGCCTCTTTTTAGAAAGGGAGGGGATCTTGGCCGCTGCGACCCAAGAGGTCTCGGCCACTTTTATGAAGGGGAGGGGGTCTCGGCCACTTTTATGAAGGGGAGGGGTTCTCGGCCGCTGCGACCCAAGAGGTCTCGGCCGCTTTTAAGAAAGGGAGGGGATCTTGGCCGCTGCGACCCAAGAGGTCTCGGCCACTTTTATGAAGGGGAGGGGTTCTCGGCCGCTGCGACCCAAGAGGTCTCGGCCGCTTTTAAGAAGAGGTGGGGGTCTTGGCCGCTGCGACCCAAGAGGTCTCGGCCGCATTTAAGAAGGGAAGAAGGTCTCGGCCGCTGTGACCCAAGAGGTCTCGGCTACTTTTAAGAAGGGGAGGGGGTCTCGGCCGCTGCAACCCAAGAGGTCTCGGCCGCTTTTAAGAAGAGGAGGGGGTCTTGGCCGCTGCGACCCAAGAGGTCTCGGCCGCATTTAAGAAGAGAAGAAGTTCTCGGCTGCTGCGACCCAAGAGGTCTCGGCTACTTTTCAGAAGGGGAGGGGGTCTCGGCCACTTTTATGAAGGGGAGGGTTTCTCGGCCGCTGCGACCCAAGAGGTCTCGGCCGCCTTTAAAAATGGTTGACCCTCTCCCCTTCTTAACAGGGGCCGAAATCTCTTGGTTTGCAGCGGTGGAGACGCCCTCCCCATGAGAGGGAGGGGGTCTCGGCCGCTGCAACCCAAGAGGTCTCGGCTACTTATAAGAAGGGGAGAGGGTCTTGGACGCTGCGACCCGAGAGGTCTCGGCCACTTTTATGAAGGGGAGGGGTTCTCGGCCACTGCGACCCAAGAGGTCTCGGCCGCTTTTAAGAAGAGGAGGGGGTCTTGGCCGCTGCGACCCAAGAGGTCTTGGCCGCATTTTGGAAGGGAAGAAGGTCTCGGCCGCTACGACCCAAGAGGTCTCGGCCGCTTTTAAGAATGGTTGACCCTCTCCCCTTCTTAACAGGGGCCGAGATCTCTTGGTTTGCAGCGGTGGAGACGCCCTCCCCATGAGGGGGAGGGGGTCTCGGCCGATGCGACCCAAGAGGTCTCGGCTACTTTTAAGAAGGGGAGGGGGTCTTGGCCGCTGCGACCCAAGAGGTCTCGGACACATTTAGAAAGGGAAGAAGGTCTCGGCCGCTGCTACTCAAGAGGTCTCGGCTACTTTTAAGAAGGGGAGGGGGTCTTGGCCGCTGCGACCCAAGAGGTCTCGGCCACTTTTATGAAGGGGAGGGGTTCTCGGCCGCTGCGACCCAAGAGGTCTCGGCCGCTTTTAAGAAGAGGAGGGGGTCTTGGCCGCTGCGACCCAAGAGGTCTTGGCCGCATTTTGGAAGGGAAGAAGGTCTCGGCCGCTGCGACCCAAGAGGTCTCGGCCGCTTTTATGAATGGTTGACCCTCTCCCCTTCTTTACAGGGGCCGAGATCTCTTGGTTTGCAGCAGTGGAGACGCCCTCCCCATGAAGGGGAGGGGGTCTCGGCCGATGCGACCCAAGAGGTCTCGGCTACTTATAAGAAGGGGAGGGGGTCTCGGCCGCTGCGACCCAAGAGGTCTCGGCCGCTTTTAAGAAGGGGAGGGGGTCTCGGCCTCTGCGACCCAAGAGGTCTCGGCCTCTTTTAAGAAGGGGAGGGGTTCTCGGCAGCTGCGACCCAAGAGGTCTCGGCCTCTTTTTAGAAAGGGAGGGGATCTTGGCCGCTGCGACCCAAGAGGTCTCGGCCACTTTTATGAAGGGGAGGGGGTCTCGGCCACTTTTATGAAGGGGAGGGGTTCTCGGCCGCTGCGACCCAAGAGGTCTCGGCCGCTTTTAAGAAAGGGAGGGGATCTTGGCCGCTGCGACCCAAGAGGTCTCGGCCACTTTTATGAAGGGGAGGGGTTCTCGGCCGCTGCGACCCAAGAGGTCTCGGCCGCTTTTAAGAAGAGGTGGGGGTCTTGGCCGCTGCGACCCAAGAGGTCTCGGCCGCATTTAAGAAGGGAAGAAGGTCTCGGCCGCTGTGACCCAAGAGGTCTCGGCTACTTTTAAGAAGGGGAGGGGGTCTCGGCCGCTGCAACCCAAGAGGTCTCGGCCGCTTTTAAGAAGAGGAGGGGGTCTTGGCCGCTGCGACCCAAGAGGTCTCGGCCGCATTTAAGAAGAGAAGAAGTTCTCGGCTGCTGCGACCCAAGAGGTCTCGGCTACTTTTCAGAAGGGGAGGGGGTCTCGGCCACTTTTATGAAGGGGAGGGTTTCTCGGCCGCTGCGACCCAAGAGGTCTCGGCCGCCTTTAAAAATGGTTGACCCTCTCCCCTTCTTAACAGGGGCCGAAATCTCTTGGTTTGCAGCGGTGGAGACGCCCTCCCCATGAGAGGGAGGGGGTCTCGGCCGCTGCAACCCAAGAGGTCTCGGCTACTTATAAGAAGGGGAGAGGGTCTTGGACGCTGCGACCCGAGAGGTCTCGGCCACTTTTATGAAGGGGAGGGGTTCTCGGCCGCTGCGACCCAAGAGGTCTCGGCCGCTTTTAAGAAGAGGAGGGGGTCTTGGCCGCTGCGACCCAAGAGGTCTTGGCCGCATTTTGGAAGGGAAGAAGGTCTCGGCCGCTACGACCCAAGAGGTCTCGGCCGCTATTAAGAATGGTTGACCCTCTCCCCTTCTTAACAGGGGCCGAGATCTCTTGGTTTGCAGCGGTGGAGACGCCCTCCCCATGAGGGGGAGGGGGTCTCGGCCGATGCGACCCAAGAGGTCTCGGCTACTTATAAGAAGGGGAGGGGGTCTCGGCCGCTGCGACCCAAGAGGTCTCGGCCGCTTTTAAGAAGGGGAGGGGGTCCCGGCCTCTGCGACCCAAGAGGTCTCGGCCTCTTTTAAGAAGGGGAGGGGTTCTCGGCCGCTGCGACCTAAGAGGTCTCGGCCGCTTTTTAGAAAGGGAGGGGATCTTGGCCGCTGCGACCCAAGAGGTCTCGGCCACTTATATGAAGGGGAGGGGGTCTCGGCCACTTTTATGAAGGGGAGGGGTTCTTGGCCGCTGCGACCCAAGAGGTCTCGGCCGCTTTTAAGAAGGGGAGGGAGTCTCGGCCACTTTTATGAAGGGGAGGGGTTCTTGGCCGCTGCGACCCAAGAGGTCTCGGCCGCTTTTAAGAATGGTTGACCCTCTCCCCTTCTTAAAAGGGGCTGAGATCTCTTGGTTTGCAGCGGTGGAGACGCCCTCCCCATGAGGGGGAGGGGGTCTCGGCCGCTGCGACCCAAGAGGTCTCGGCTACTTAAAAGAAGGGGAGGGGGTCTCGGCCGCTGCGACCCACGAGGTCTCGGCCGCTTTTAAGAAGGGGAGGGGTCTCGGGCGCTGCAACCCAAGAAGTCTCGGCCGCTTTTAAGAAACGTAGTGGATCTTGGCCGCTGGGACCCAAGAGGTCTCGGCCACTTTTATGAAGGGGAGGGGTTCTCGGCCGCTGCGACCCAAGAGGTCTCGGCCGCTTTTAAGAATAGGAGGGGGTCTTGGCCGCTGCGACCCAAGAGGTCTCGGCCACTTTTATGAAGGGGAGGGGTTCTCGGCCGCTGCGACCCAAGAGGTCTCAGCCGCTTTTAAGAATGGTTGACCCTCTCCCCTTCTTAACAGGGGCCGAGATCTCTTGGTTTGCAGCGGTGGAGACGCCCTCCTCTTGAGGGGGAGGGGGTCTCGGCCGCTGCGACCCAAGAGGTCTCGGCTACTTATAAGAAGGGGAGGGGGTCTCGGCCGCTGAGATCCAAGAAGTCTTGGCTGATTTTAAGAAGGGGAGGCGGTCTCGGCCGCTGCGACCCAAGAGGTCTCAGCCGCTTTTAAGAAGGGGAGGGGTTCTCGGCCGCTGCGACCCAAGAGGTCTCGTCCGCTTTTAAGAAAGGGAGGGGATCTTGGCCGCTGCGACCCAAGAGGTCTCGGCCACTTTTATGAAGGGGAGGGGTTCTCGGCCGCTGCGACCCGAGAGGTCTCGGCCGCTTTTAAGAAGGGGAGGGGGTCTCGGCCGCTGCGACCCAAGAGGTCTCGGCTACTTTTAAGAAGGGAAGGGGGTCTCGGCCGCTGCGACCCAAGAGGTCTCGGCCGCTTTTAAGAAGGGGAGGGGGTCTTGGCCGCTGCGACCCAAGAGGTCTCGGCCGCTTTTAAGAAGGGAAGGTGGTCTCGGCCACTTTTATGAAGGGGAGGGGTTCTCGGCCGCTGCGACCCAAGAGGTCTCGGCCGCTTTTAAGAATGGTTGACCCTCTCCCCTTCTTAACAGGGGCCGAGATCTCTTGGTTTGCAACGGTGGAGACGCCCTCCCCATGAGGGGGAGGGGGTCTCGGCCGCTGCGACCCAAGAGGTCTCGGCTACTTATAAGAAGGGGAGGGGGTCTCGGCCGCTGCGATCCAAGAGGTCTCAGCTGATTTTAAGAAGGGGAGGGGGTCTCGGCCGCTGCGACCCAAGAGGTCTCGGCCGCTTTTAAGAAGGGGAGGGGGTCTCGGCCGCTGCGACCCAAGAGGTCTCGGCCGCTTTTAAGAAGGTGAGGGGTTCTCGGCCGCTGCGACCCAAGAGGTCTCGGCCGCTTTTAAGAAAGGGAGGGGATCTAGGCCGCTGCGACCCAAGAGGTTTCGGCCGCTTATAAGAAGAGGAGGGGGTCTTGGCCGCTGCGACCCAAGAAGTCTCGGCCGCATTTAAGAAGGGAAGAAGGTCTCAACCGCTGCGACCCAAGAGGTCTCGGCTACTTTTAAGAAGGGGAGGGGGTCTCGGCCGCTGCGACCCAAGAGGTCTCGGCCGCTTTTAAGAAGAGGAGGGGGTCTTGGCCGCTGCGACCCAAGAGGTCTCGGCCGCATTTAAGAAGGGAAGAAGGTCTCGGCCGCTTTTAAGAAGGGGAGGGGGTCTTGGCCGCTGCGACCCAAGAGGTCTCGGCCACTTTTAAGAAGGGGAGGGGGTCTCGGCCGCTGCGACCCAAGAGGTCTCGGCCGCTTTTAAGAAGGGGAGGGATTCTCGGCCGCTGCGACCCAAGAGGTCTAGGCCGCTTTTAAGAAATTGAGGGGATTTTGGCCGCTGCGACCCAAGAGGTCTCGGCTACTTTTATGAAGGGGAGGGGTTCTCGGCTGCTGCGACCCAAGAGGTCTCGGCCGCTTTTAAGAAGAGGAGGGGGTCTTGGCCGCTGCGACCCAAGAGGTCTCCGCCGCATTTAAGAAGGGAAGAAGGTATTGGCCGCTGCTACCCAAGAGGTCTCGGCTACTTTTAAGAAGGGGAGGGGGTCTTGGCCGCTGCGACCCAAGAGGTCTCGGACACATTTAGAAAGGGAAGAAGGTCTCGGCCGCTGCTACTCAAGAGGTCTCGGCTACTTTTAAGAAGGGGAGGGGGTCTTGGCCGCTGCGACCCAAGAGGTCTCGGCCACTTTTATGAAGGGGAGGGGTTCTTGGCCGCTGCGACCCAAGAGGTCTCGGCCGCTTTTAAGAAGAGGAGGGGGTCTTGGCCGCTGTGACCCAAGAGGTCTTGGCCGCATTTTGGAAGGGAAGAAGGTCTCGGCCGCTGCGACCCAAGAGGTCTCGGCCGCTTTTATGAATGGTTGACCCTCTCCCCTTCTTAACAGGGGCCGAGATCTCTTGGTTTGCAGCGGTGGAGACGCCCTCCCCATGAGGGGGAGGGGGTCTCGGCCGATGCGACCCAAGAGGTCTCGGCTACTTATAAGAAGGGGAGGGGGTCTCGGCCGCTGCGACCCAAGAGGTCTCGGCCGCTTTTAAGAAGGGGAGGGGGTCTCGGCCTCTGCGACCCAAGAGGTCTCGGCCTCTTTTAAGAAGGGGAGGGGTTCTCGGCCGCTGCGACCCAAGAGGTCTCGGCCTCTTTTTAGAAAGGGAGGGGATCTTGGCCGCTGCGACCCAAGAGGTCTCGGCCACTTTTATGAAGGGGAGGGGGTCTCGGCCACTTTTATGAAGGGGAGGGGTTCTCGGCCGCTGCGACCCAAGAGGTCTCGGCCGCTTTTAAGAAGAGGAGGGGGTCTTGGCCGCTGCGACCCAAGAGGTCTCGGCCGCATTTAAGAAGGGAAGAAGGTCTCGGCCGCTGCGACCCAAGAGGTCTCGGCCGCTTTTAAGAAGGGGAGGGGGTCTTGGCCGCTGCGACCCAAGAGGTCTCGGCCACTTTTAAGAAGGGGAGGGGGTCTCGGCTGCTGCGACCCAAGAGGTCTCGGCCGCTTTTAAGAAGGGGAGGGATTCTCGGCCGCTGCGACCCAAGAGGTCTAGGCCGCTTTTAAGAAATTGAGGGGATCTTGGCCGCTGCGACCCAAGAGGTCTCGGCTACTTTTATGAAGGGGAGGGGTTCTCGGCTGCTGCGACCCAAGAGGTCTCGGCCGCTTTTAAGAAGAGGAGGGGGTCTTGGCCGCTGCGACCCAAGAGGTCTCCGCCGCATTTAAGAAGGGAAGAAGGTATTGGCCGCTGCTACCCAAGAGGTCTCGGCTACTTTTAAGAAGGGGAGGGGGTCTTGGCCGCTGCGACCCAAGAGGTCTCGGACACATTTAGAAAGGGAAGAAGGTCTCGGCCGCTGCTACTCAAGAGGTCTCGGCTACTTTTAAGAAGGGGAGGGGGTCTTGGCCGCTGCGACCCAAGAGCTCTCGGCCACTTTTATGAAGGGGAGGGGTTCTCGGCCGCTGCGACCCAAGAGGTCTCGGCCGCTTTTAAGAAGAGGAGGGGGTCTTGGCCGCTGCGACCCAAGAGGTCTTGGCCGCATTTTGGAAGGGAAGAAGGTCTCGGCCGCTGCGACCCAAGAGGTCTCGGCCGCTTTTATGAATGGTTGACCCTCTCCCCTTCTTAACAGGGGCCGAGATCTCTTGGTTTGCAGCAGTGGAGACGCCCTCCCCATGAGGGGGAGGGGGTCTCGGCCGATGCGACCCAAGAGGTCTCGGCTACTTATAAGAAGGGGAGGGGGTCTCGGCCGCTGCGACCCAAGAGGTCTCGGCCGCTTTTAAGAAGGGGAGGGGGTCTCGGCCTCTGCGACCCAAGAGGTCTCGGCCTCTTTTAAGAAGGGGAGGGGTTCTCGGCCGCTGCGACCCAAGAGGTCTCGGCCTCTTTTTAGAAAGGGAGGGGATCTTGGCCGCTGCGACCCAAGAGGTCTCGGCCACTTTTATGAAGGGGAGGGGGTCTCGGCCACTTTTATGAAGGGGAGGGGTTCTCGGCCGCTGCGACCCAAGAGGTCTCGGCCGCTTTTAAGAAAGGAAGGGGATCTTGGCTGCTGCGACCCAAGAGGTCTCGGCCACTTTTATGAAGGGGAGGGGTTCTCGGCCGCTGCGACCCAAGAGGTCTCGGCCGCTTTTAAGAAGAGGAGGGGGTCTTGGCCGCTGTGACCCAAGAGGTCTCGGCTACTTTTAAGAAGGGGAGGGGGTCTCGGCCGCTGCAACCCAAGAGGTCTCGGCCGCTTTTAAGAAGAGGAGGGGGTCTTGGCCGCTGCGACCCATTAGGTCTCGGCCGCATTTAAGAAGGGAAGAAGTTCTCGGCCGCTGCGACCGAAGAGGTCTCGGCTACTTTTAAGAAGGGGAGGGGGTCTCGGCCACTTTTATGAAGGGGAGGGTTTCTCGGCCGCTGCGACCCAAGAGGTCTCGGCCGCCTTTAAAAATGGTTGACCCTCTCCCCTTCTTAACAGGGGCCGAAATCTCTTGGTTTGCAGCGGTGGAGACGCCCTCCCCATGAGAGGGAGGGGGTCTCGGCCGCTGCGACCCAAGAGGTCTCGGCTACTTATAAGAAGGGGAGGGGGTCTCGGCCACTTTTATGAAGGGGAGGGGTTCTTGGCCGCTGCGACCCAAGAGGTCTCGGCCGCTTTTAAGAATGGTTGACCCTCTCCCCTTCTTAAAAGGGGCTGAGATCTCTTGGTTTGCAGCGGTGGAGACGCCCTCCCCATGAGGGGGAGGGGGTCTCGGCCGCTGCGACCCAAGAGGTCTCGGCTACTTAAAAGAAGGGGAGGGGGTCTCGGCTGCTGCGACTCACGAGGTCTCGGCCGCTTTTAAGAAGGGGAGGGGTCTCGGGCGCTGCAACCCAAGAAGTCTCGGCCGCTTTTAAGAAACGTAGTGGATCTTGGCCGCTGCGACCCAAGAGGTCTCGGCCACTTTTATGAAGGGGAGGGGTTCTCGGCCGCTGCGACCCAAGAGGTCTCGGCTACTTTTAAGAAGGGAAGGGGGTCTCGGCCGCTGCGACCCAAGAGGTCTCGGCCGCTTTTAAGAAGGGGAGGGGGTCTTGGCCGCTGCGACCCAAGAGGTCTCGGCCGCTTTTAAGAAGGGAAGGTGGTCTCGGCCACTTTTATGAAGGGGAGGGGTTCTCGGCCGCTGCGACCCAAGAGGTCTCGGCCGCTTTTAAGAATGGTTGACCCTCTCCCCTTCTTAACAGGGGCCGAGATCTCTTGGTTTGCAGCGGTGGAGACGCCCTCCCCATGAGTGGGAGGGGGTCTCGGCCGCTGCGACCCAAGAGGTCTCGGCTACTTATAAGAAGGGGAGGGGGTCTCGGCCGCTGCGATCCAAGAGGTCTCAGCTGATTTTAAGAAGGGGAGGGGGTCTCGGCCGCTGCGACCCAAGAGGTCTCGGCCGCTTTTAAGAAGGGGAGGGGGTCTCGGCCGCTGCGACCCAAGAGGTCTCGGCCGCTTTTAAGAGGGTGAGGGGTTCTCGGCCGCTGCGACCCAAGAGGTCTCGGCCGCTTTTAAGAAAGGGAGGGGATCTAGGCCGCTGCGACCCAAGAGGTCTCGGCCGCTTATAAGAAGAGGAGGGGGTCTTGGCCGCTGCGACCCAAGAAGTCTCGGCCGCATTTAAGAAGGGAAGAAGGTCTCAACCGCTGCGACCCAAGAGGTCTCGGCTACTTTTAAGAAGGGGAGGGGGTCTTGGCCGCTGCGACCCAAGAGGTCTCGGCCGCTTTTAAGAAGAGGAGGGGGTCTTGGCCGCTGCGACCCAAGAGGTCTCGGCCGCATTTAAGAAGGGAAGAAGGTTTCGGCCGCTGCGACCCAAGAGGTCTCGGCCGCTTTTAAGAAGGGGAGGGGGTCTTGGCCACTGCGACCCAAGAGGTCTCGGCCACTTTTAAGAAGGGGAGGGGGTCTCGGCCGCTGCGACCCAAGAGGTCTCGGCCGCTTTTAAGAAGGGGAGGGATTCTCGGCCGCTGCGACCCAAGAGGTCTAGGCCGCTTTTAAGAAATTGAGGGGATCTTGGCCGCTGCGACCCAAGAGGTCTCGGCTACTTTTATGAAGGGGAGGGGTTCTCGGCTGCTGCGACCCAAGAGGTCTCGGCCGCTTTTAAGAAGAGGAGGGGGTCTTGGCCGCTGCGACCCAAGAGGTCTCCGCCGCATTTAAGAAGGGAAGAAGGTATTGGCCGCTGCTACCCAAGAGGTCTCGGCTACTTTTAAGAAGGGGATGGGGTCTTGGCCGCTGCGACCCAAGAGGTCTCGGACACATTTAGAAAGGGAAGAAGGTCTCGGCCGCTGCTACTCAAGAGGTCTCGGCTACTTTTAAGAAGGGGAGGGGGTCTTGGCCGCTGCGACCCAAGAGGTCTCGGCCACTTTTATGAAGGGGAGGGGTTCTCGGCCGCTGCGACCCAAGAGGTCTCGGCCGCTTTTAAGAAGAGGAGGGGGTCTTGGCCGCTGCGACCCAAGAGGTCTTGGCCGCATTTTGGAAGGGAAGAAGGTCTCGGCCGCTGCGACCCAAGAGGTCTCGGCCGCTTTTATGAATGGTTGACCCTCTCCCCTTCTTAACAGGGGCTGAGATCTCTTGGTTTGCAGCGGTGGAGACGCCCTCCCCATGAGGGGGAGGGGGTCTCGGCCGATGCGACCCAAGAGGTCTCGGCTACTTATAAGAAGGGGAGGGGGTCTCGGCCGCTGCGACCCAAGAGGTCTCGGCCGCTTTTAAGAAGGGGAGGGGGTCTCGGCCTCTGCGACCCAAGAGGTCTCGGCCTCTTTTAAGAAGGGGAGGGGTTCTCGGCCGCTGCGACCCAAGAGGTCTCGGCCTCTTTTTAGAAAGGGAGGGGATCTTGGCCGCTGCGACCCAAGAGGTCTCGGCCACTTTTATGAAGGGGAGGGGGTCTCGGCCACTTTTATGAAGGGGAGGGGTTCTCGGCCGCTGCGACCCAAGAGGTCTCGGCCGCTTTTAAGAAGAGGAGGGGGTCTTGGCCGCTGCGACCCAAGAGGTCTCGGCCGCATTTAAGAAGGGAAGAAGGTCTCGGCCGCTGCGACCCAAGAGGTCTCGGCCGCTTTTAAGAAGGGGAGGGGGTCTTGGCCGCTGCGACCCAAGAGGTCTCGGCCACTTTTAAGAAGGGGAGGGGGTCTCGGCCGCTGCGACCCAAGGGGTCTCGGCCGCTTTTAAGAAGGGGAGGGATTCTCGGCCGCTGCGACCCAAGAGGTCTAGGCCGCTTTTAAGAAATTGAGGGGATCTTGGCCGCTGCGACCCAAGAGGTCTCGGCTACTTTTATGAAGGGGAGGGGTTCTCGGCTGCTGCGACCCAAGAGGTCTCGGCCGCTTTTAAGAAGAGGAGGGGGTCTTGGCCGCTGCGACCCAAGAGGTCTCCGCCGCATTTAAGAAGGGAAGAAGGTATTGGCTGCTGCTACCCAAGAGGTCTCGGCTCCTTTTAAGAAGGGGAGGGGGTCTTGGCCGCTGCGACCCAAGAGGTCTCGGACACATTTAGAAAGGGAAGAAGGTCTCGGCCGCTGCTACTCAAGAGGTCTCGGCTACTTTTAAGAAGGGGAGGGGGTCTTGGCCGCTGCGACCCAAGAGGTCTCGGCCACTTTTATGAAGGGGAGGGGTTCTCGGCCGGCGCGACCCAAGAGGTCTCGGCCGCTTTTAAGAAGAGGAGGGGGTCTTGGCCGCTGCGACCCAAGAGGTCTCGGCCGCATTTAAGAAGGGAAGAAGTTCTCGGCCGCTGCGACCCAAGAGGTCTCGGCTACTTTTAAGAAGGGGAGGGGGTCTCGGCCACTTTTATGAAGGGGAGGGTTTCTCGGCCGCTGCGACCCAAGAGGTCTCGGCCGCCTTTAATAATGGTTGACCCTCTCCCCTTCTTAACAGGGGCCGAAATCTCTTGGTTTGCAGCGGTGGAGACGCCCTCCCCATGAGAGGGAGGGGGTCTCGGCCGCTGCGACCCAAGAGGTATCAGCTACTTATAAGAAGGGGAGGGGGTCTTGGCCGCTGGGACCCAAGAGGTCTCGGCCACTTTTATGAAGGGGAGGGGTTCTCGGCCGCTGCGACCCAAGAGGTCTCGGCCGCTTTTAAGAAGAGGAGGGGGTCTTGGCCGCTGCGACCCAAGAGGTCTTGGCCGCATTTTGGAAGGGAAGAAGGTCTCGGCCGCTGCGACCCAAGAGGTCTTGGCCGCTTTTAAGAATGGTTGACCCTCTCCCCTTCTTAACAGGGGCCGAGATCTCTTGGTTTGCAGCGGTGGAGACGCCCTCCCCATGAGGGGGAGGGGGTCTCGGCCGCTGCGACCCAAGAGGTCTCGGCCGCTTTTAAGAAGGGGAGGGGGGTCTCGGCCTCTGCGACCCAAGAGGTCTCGGCCTCTTTTAAGAAGGGGAGGGGGTCTCGGCCGCTGCGACCCAAGAGGTCTCGGCCGCTTTTAAGAAGGGGAGGGAGTCTCGGCCACTTTTATGAAGGGGAGGGGTTCTTGGCCGCTGCGACCCAAGAGGTCTCGGCCGCTTTTAAGAATGGTTGACCCTCTCCCCTTCTTAAAAGGGGCTGAGATCTCTTGGTTTGCAGCGGTGGAGACGCCCTCCCCATGAGGGGGAGGGTGTCTCGGCCGCTGCGACCCAAGAGGTCTCGGCCACTTTTATGAAGGGGAGGGGTTCTCGGCCGCTGCGACCCGAGAGGTCTCGGCCGCTTTTAAGAAGGGGAGGGGTCTCGGGCGCTGCAACCCAAGAAGTCTCGGCCGCTTTTAAGAAACGTAGTGGATCTTGGCCGCTGCGACCCAAGAGGTCTCGGCCACTTTTATGAAGGGGAGGGGTTCTCGGCCGCTGCGACCCAAGAGGTCTCGGCCGCTTTTAAGAATAGGAGGGGGTCTTGGCCGCTGTGACCCAAGAGGTCTCGGCCGCATTTAGGAAGGGAAGAAGGTCTCGGTCGCTGCTACCCAAGAGGTCTCGGCTACTTTTAAGAAGGGGAGGGGGTCTTGGCCGCTGCGACCCAAGAGGTCTCGGCCACTTTTATGAAGGGGAGGGGTTCTCGGCCGCTGCGACCCAAGAGGTCTCGGCCGCTTTTAAGAAAGGGAGGGGATCTTGGCCGCTGCGACCCAAGAGGTCTCGGCCACTTTTATGAAGGGGAGGGGTTCTCGGCCGCTGCGACCCAAGAGGTCTCAGCCGCTTTTAAGAATGGTTGACCCTCTCCCCTTCTTAACAGGGGCCGAGATCTCTTGGTTTGCAGCGGTGGAGACGCCCTCCTCTTGAGGGGGAGGGGGTCTCGGCCGCTGCGACCCAAGAGGTCTCGACTACTTATAAGAAGGGGAGGGGGTCTCGGCCGCTGAGATCCAAGAGGTCTCGGCTGATTTTAAGAAGGGGAGGCGGTCTCGGCCGCTGCGACCCAAGAGGTCTCAGCCGCTTTTAAGAAGGGGAGGGGTTCTCGGCCGCTGCGACCCAAGAGGTCTCGTCCGCTTTTAAGAAAGGGAAGGGATCTTGGCCGCTGCGACCCAATAGGTCTCGGCCACTTTTATGAAGGGGAGGGGTTCTCGGCCGCTGCGACCCGAGAGGTCTCGGCCGCTTTTAAGAAGGGGAGGGGGTCTCGGCTGCTGCGACCCAAGAGGTCTCGGCTACTTTTAAGAAGGGAAGGGGGTCTCGGCCGCTGCGACCCAAGAGGTCTCGGCAGCTTTTAAAAAGGGGAGGGGGTCTTGGCCGCTGCGACCCAAGAGGTCTCGGCCGCTTTTAAGAAGGGAAGGTGGTCTCGGCCACTTTTATGAAGGGGAGGGGTTCTCGGCCGCTGCGACCCAAGAGGTCTCGGCCGCTTTTAAGAATGGTTGACCCTCTCCCCTTCTTAACAGGGGCCGAGATCTCTTGGTTTGCAGCGGTGGAGACGCCCTCCCCATGAGGGGGAGGGGGTCTCGGCCGCTGCGACCCAAGAGGTCTCGGCTACTTATAAGAAGGGGAGGGGGTCTCGGCCGCTGCGATCCAAGAGGTCTCAGCTGATTTTAAGAAGGGGAGGGGGTCTCGGCCGCTGCGACCCAAGAGGTCTCGGCCGCTTTTAAGAAGGTGAGGGGTTCTCGGCCGCTGCGACCCAAGAGGTCTCGGCCGCTTTTAAGAAAGGGAGGGGATCTAGGCCGCTGCGACCCAAGAGGTCTCGGCCGCTTATAAGAAGAGGAGGGGGTCTTGGCCGCTGCGACCAAAGAAGTCTCGGCCGCATTTAAGAAGGGAAGAAGGTCTCAACCGCTGCGACCCAAGAGGTCTCGGCTACTTTTAAGAAGGGGAGGGGGTCTCGGCCGCTGCGACCCAAGAGGTCTCGGCCGCTTTTAAGAAGAGGAGGTGGTCTTGGCCGCTGCGACCCAAGAGGTCTCGGCCGCATTTAAGAAGGGAAGAAGGTCTCGGCCGCTGCGACCCAAGAGGTCTCGGCCGCTTTTAAGAAGGGGAGGGGGTCTTGGCCGCTGCGACCCAAGAGGTCTCGGCCACTTTTAAGAAGGGGAGGGGGTCTCGGCCGCTGCGACCCAAGAGGTCTCGGCCGCTTTTAAGAAGGGGAGGGATTCTCGGCCGCTGCGACCCAAGAGGTCTAGGCCGCTTTTAAGAAATTGAGGGGATCTTGGCCGCTGCGACCCAAGAGGTCTCGGCTACTTTTATGAAGGGGAGGGGTTCTCGGCTGCTGCGACCCAAGAGGTCTCGGCCGCTTTTAAGAAGAGGAGGGGGTCTTGGCCGCTGCGACCCAAGAGGTCTCCGCCGCATTTAAGAAGGGAAGAAGGTATTGGCCGCTGCTACCCAAGAGGTCTCGGCTACTTTTAAGAAGGGGATGGGGTCTTGGCCCCTGCGACCCAAGAGGTCTCGGACATATTTAGAAAGGGAAGAAGGTCTCGGCCGCTGCTACTCAAGAGGTCTCGGCTACTTTTAAGAAGGGGAGGGGGTCTTGGCCGCTGCGACCCAAGAGGTCTCGGCCACTTTTATGAAGGGGAGGGGTTCTCGGCCGCTGCGACCCAAGAGGTCTCGGCCGCTTTTAAGAAGAGGAGGGGGTCTTGGCCGCTGCGACCCAAGAGGTCTTGGCCGCATTTTGGAAGGGAAGAAGGTCTCGGCCGCTGCGACCCAAGAGGTCTCGGCCGCTTTTATGAATGGTTGACCCTCTCCCCTTCTTAACAGGGGCCGAGATCTCTTGGTTTGCAGCGGTGGAGACGCCCTCCCCATGAGGGGGAGGGGGTCTCGGCCGATGCGACCCAAGAGGTCTCGGCTACTTATAAGAAGGGGAGGGGGTCTCGGCCGCTGCGACCCAAGAGGTCTCGGCCGCTTTTAAGAAGGGGAGGGGGTCTCGGCCTCTGCGACCCAAGAGGTCTCGGCCTCTTTTAAGAAGGGGAGGGGTTCTCGGCCGCTGCGACCCAAGAGGTCTCGGCCTCTTTTTAGAAAGGGAGGGGATCTTGGCCGCTGCGACCCAAGAGGTCTCGGCCACTTTTATGAAGGGGAGGGGTTCTCGGCCACTTTTATGAAGGGGAGGGGTTCTCGGCCGCTGCGACCCAAGAGGTCTCAGCCGCTTTTAAGAATGGTTGACCCTCTCCCCTTCTTAACAGGGGCCGAGATCTCTTGGTTTGCAGCGGTGGAGACGCCCTCCTCTTGAGGGGGAGGGGGTCTCGGCCGCTGCGACCCAAGAGGTCTCGGCTACTTATAAGAAGGGGAGGGGGTCTCGGCCGCTGAGATCCAAGAGGTCTCGGCTGATTTTAAGAAGGGGAGGCGGTCTCGGCCGCTGCGACCCAAGAGGTCTCAGCCGCTTTTAAGAAGGGGAGGGGTTCTCGGCCGCTGCGACCCAAGAGGTCTCGTCCGCTTTTAAGAAAGGGAGGGGATCTTGGCCGCTGCGACCCAATAGGTCTCGGCCGCTTTTAAGAAGGGGAGGGGGTCTCGGCCGCTGCGACCCAAGAGGTCTCGGCTACTTTTAAGAAGGGAAGGGGGTCTCGGCCGCTGCGACCCAAGAGGTCTCGGCAGCTTTTAAGAAGGGGAGGGGGTCTTGGCCGCTGCGACCCAAGAGGTCTCGGCCGCTTTTAAGAATAGGAGGGGGTCTTGGCCGCTGTGACCCAAGAGGTCTCGGCCGCATTTAGGAAGGGAAGAAGGTCTCGGCCGCTGCAACCCAAGAGGTCTCGGCTACTTTTAAGAAGGGGAGGGGGTCTTGGCCGCTGCGACCCAAGAGGTCTCGGCCACTTTTATGAAGGGGAGGGGTTCTCGGCCGCTGCGACCCAAGAGGTCTCGGCCGCTTTTAAGAAAGGGAGGGGATCTTGGCCGCTGCGACCCAAGAGGTCTCGGCCACTTTTATGAAGGGGAGGGGTTCTCGGCCGCTGCGACCCAAGAGGTCTCAGCCGCTTTTAAGAATGGTTGACCCTCTCCCCTTCTTAACAGGGGCCGAGATCTCTTGGTTTGCAGCGGTGGAGACGCCCTCCTCTTGAGGGGGAGGGGGTCTCGGCCGCTGCGACCCAAGAGGTCTCGACTACTTATAAGAAGGGGAGGGGGTCTCGGCCGCTGAGATCCAAGAGGTCTCGGCTGATTTTAAGAAGGGGAGGCGGTCTCGGCCGATGCGACCCAAGAGGTCTCAGCCGCTTTTAAGAAGGGGAGGGGTTCTCGGCCGCTGCGACCCAAGAGGTCTCGTCCGCTTTTAAGAAAGGGAAGGGATCTTGGCCGCTGCGACCCAATAGGTCTCGGCCACTTTTATGAAGGGGAGGGGTTCTCGGCCGCTGCGACCCGAGAGGTCTCGGCCGCTTTTAAGAAGGGGAGGGGGTCTCGGCTGCTGCGACCCAAGAGGTCTCGGCTACTTTTAAGAAGGGAAGGGGGTCTCGGCCGCTGCGACCCAAGAGGTCTCGGCAGCTTTTAAAAAGGGGAGGGGGTCTTGGCCGCTGCGACCCAAGAGGTCTCGGCCGCTTTTAAGAAGGGAAGGTGGTCTCGGCCACTTTTATGAAGGGGAGGGGTTCTCGGCCGCTGCGACCCAAGAGGTCTCGGCCGCTTTTAAGAATGGTTGACCCTCTCCCCTTCTTAACAGGGGCCGAGATCTCTTGGTTTGCAGCGGTGGAGACGCCCTCCCCAAGAGGGGGAGGGGGTCTCGGCCGCTGCGACCCAATAGGTCTCGGCTACTTATAAGAAGGGGAGGGGGTCTCGGCCGCTGCGATCCAAGAGGTCTCAGCTGATTTTAAGAAGGGGAGGGGGTCTCGGCCGCTGCGACCCAAGAGGTCTCGGCCGCTTTTAAGAAGGGGAGGGGGTCTCGGCCGCTGCGACCCAAGAGGTCTCGGCCGCTTTTAAGAAGGTGAGGGGTTCTCGGCCGCTGCGACCCAAGAGGTCTCGGCCGCTTTTAAGAAAGGGAGGGGATCTAGGCCGCTGCGACCCAAGAGGTCTCGGCCGCTTATAAGAAGAGGAGGGGGTCTTGGCCGCTGCGACCAAAGAAGTCTCGGCCGCATTTAAGAAGGGAAGAAGGTCTCAACCGCTGCGACCCAAGAGGTCTCGGCTACTTTTAAGAAGGGGAGGGGGTCTCGGCCGCTGCGACCCAAGAGGTCTCGGCCGCTTTTAAGAAGAGGAGGGGGTCTTGGCCGCTGCGACCCAAGAGGTCTCGGCCGCATTTAAGAAGGGAAGAAGGTCTCGGCCGCTGCGACCCAAGAGGTCTCGGCCGCTTTTAAGAAGGGGAGGGGGTCTTGGCCGCTGCGACCCAAGAGGTCTCGGCCACTTTTAAGAAGGGGAGGGGGTCTCGGCCGCTGCGACCCAAGAGGTCTCGGCCGCTTTTAAGAAGGGGAGGGATTCTCGGCCGCTGCGACCCAAGAGGTCTAGGCCGCTTTTAAGAAATTGAGGGGATCTTGGCCGCTGCGACCCAAGAGGTCTCGGCTACTTTTATGAAGGGGAGGGGTTCTCGGCTGCTGCGACCCAAGAGGTCTCGGCCGCTTTTAAGAAGAGGAGGGGGTCTTGGCCGCTGCGACCCAAGAGGTCTCCGCCGCATTTAAGAAGGGAAGAAGGTATTGGCCGCTGCTACCCAAGAGGTCTCGGCTACTTTTAAGAAGGGGATGGGGTCTTGGCCGCTGCGACCCAAGAGGTCTCGGACATATTTAGAAAGGGAAGAAGGTCTCGGCCGCTGCTACTCAAGAGGTCTCGGCCGCTTTTAAGAAGGGGAGGGGGTCTTGGCCGCTGCGACCCAAGAGGTCTCGGCCACTTTTATGAAGGGGAGGGGTTCTCGGCCGCTGCGACCCAAGAGGTCTCGGCCGCTTTTAAGAAGAGGAGGGGGTCTTGGCCGCTGCGACCCAAGAGGTCTTGGCCGCATTTTGGAAGGGAAGAAGGTCTCGGCCGCTGCGACCCAAGAGGTCTCGGCCGCTTTTATGAATGGTTGACCCTCTCCCCTTCTTAACAGGGGCCGAGATCTCTTGGTTTGCAGCGGTGGAGACGCCCTCACCATGAGGGGGAGGGGGTCTCGGCCGATGCGACCCAAGAGGTCTCGGCTACTTATAAGAAGGGGAGGGGGTCTCGGCCGCTGCGACCCAAGAGGTCTCGGCCGCTTTTAAGAAGGGGAGGGGGTCTCGGCCTCTGCGACCCAAGAGGTCTCGGCCTCTTTTAAGAAGGGGAGGGGTTCTCGGCCGCTGCGACCCAAGAGGTCTCGGCCTCTTTTTAGAAAGGGAGGGGATCTTGGCCGCTGCGACCCAAGAGGTCTCGGCCACTTTTATGAAGGGGAGGGGTTCTCGGCCACTTTTATGAAGGGGAGGGGTTCTCGGCCGCTGCGACCCAAGAGGTCTCAGCCGCTTTTAAGAATGGTTGACCCTCTCCCCTTCTTAACAGGGGCCGAGATCTCTTGGTTTGCAGCGGTGGAGACGCCCTCCTCTTGAGGGGGAGGGGGTCTCGGCCGCTGCGACCCAAGAGGTCTCGGCTACTTATAAGAAGGGGAGGGGGTCTCGGCCGCTGAGATCCAAGAGGTCTCGGCTGATTTTAAGAAGGGGAGGCGGTCTCGGCCGCTGCGACCCAAGAGGTCTCAGCCGCTTTTAAGAAGGGGAGGGGTTCTCGGCCGCTGCGACCCAAGAGGTCTCGTCCGCTTTTAAGAAAGGGAGGGGATCTTGGCCGCTGCGACCCAATAGGTCTCGGCCACTTTTATGAAGGGGAGGGGTTCTCGGCCGCTGCGACCCGAGAGGTCTCGGCCGCTTTTAAGAAGGGGAGGGGGTCTCGGCCGCTGCGACCCAAGAGGTCTCGGCTACTTTTAAGAAGGGAAGGGGGTCTCGGCCGCTGCGACCCAAGAGGTCTCGGCAGCTTTTAAGAAGGGGAGGGGGTCTTGGCCGCTGCGACCCAAGAAGTCTCGGCCGCTTTTAAGAAGGGAAGGTGGTCTCGGCCACTTTTATGAAGGGGAGGGGTTCTCGGCCGCTGCGACCCAAGAGGTCTCGGCCGCTTTTAAGAATGGTTGACCCTCTCCCCTTCTTAACAGGGGCCGAGATCTCTTGGTTTGCAGCGGTGGAGACGCCCTCCCCATGAGGGGGAGGGGGTCTCGGCCGCTGCGGCCCAAGAGGTCTCGGCTACTTATAAGAAGGGGAGGGGGTCTCGGCCGCTGCGATCCAAGAGGTCTCAGCTGATTTTAAGAAGGGGAGGGGGTCTCGGCCGCTGCGACCCAAGAGGTCTCGGCCGCTTTTAAGAAGGGGAGGGGGTCTCGGCCGCTGCGACCCAAGAGGTCTCGGCCGCTTTTAAGAAGGTGAGGGGTTCTCGGCCGCTGCGACCCAAGAGGTCTCGGCCGCTTTTAAGAAAGGGAGGGGATCTAGGCCGCTGCGACCCAAGAGGTCTCGGCCGCTTATAAGAAGAGGAGGGGGTCTTGGCCGCTGCGACCCAAGAAGTCTCGGCCGCATTTAAGAAGGGAAGAAGGTCTCAACCGCTGCGACCCAAGAGGTCTCGGCTACTTTTAAGAAGGGGAGGGGGTCTCGGCCGCTGCGACCCAAGAGGTCTCGGCCGCTTTTAAGAAGTGGAGGGGGTCTTGGCCGCTGCGACCCACGAGGTCTCGGCCGCATTTAAGAAGGGAAGAAGGTCTCGGCCGCTGCGACCCAAGAGTTCTCGGCCGCTTTTAAGAAGGGGAGGGGGTCTTGGCCGCTGCGACCCAAGAGGTCTCGGCCACTTTTAAGAAGGGGAGGGGGTCTCGGCCGCTGCGACCCAAGAGGTCTCGGCCGCTTTTAAGAAGGGGAGGGATTCTCGGCCGCTGCGACCCAAGAGGTCTAGGCCGCTTTTAAGAAATTGAGGGGATCTTGGCCGCTGCGACCCAAGAGGTCTCGGCTACTTTTATGAAGGGGAGGGGTTCTCGGCTGCTGCGACCCAAGAGGTCTCGGCCGCTTTTAAGAAGAGGAGGGGGTCTTGGCCGCTGCGACCCAAAAGGTCTCCGCCGCATTTAAGAAGGGAAGAAGGTATTGGCCGCTGCTACCCAAGAGGTCTCGGCTACTTTTAAGAAGGGGATGGGGTCTTGGCCGCTGCGACCCAAGAGGTCTCGGACACATTTAGAAAGGGAAGAAGGTCTCGGCCGCTGCTACTCAAGAGGTCTCGGCTACTTTTAAGAAGGGGAGGGGGTCTTGGCCGCTACGACCCAAGAGGTCTCGGCCACTTTTATGAAGGGGAGGGGTTCTCGGCCGCTGCGACCCAAGAGGTCTCGGACGCTTTTAAGAAGAGGAGGGGGTCTTGGCCGCTGCGACCCAAGAGGTCTTGGCCGCATTTTGGAAGGGAAGAAGGTCTCGGCCGCTGCGACCCAAGAGGTCTCGGCCGCTTTTATGAATGGTTGACCCTCTCCCCTTCTTAACAGGGGCCGAGATCTCTTGGTTTGCAGCGGTGGAGACGCCCTCCCCATGAGGGGGAGGGGGTCTCGGCCGATGCGACCCAAGAGGTCTCGGCTACTTATAAGAAGGGGAGGGGGTCTCGGCCGCTGCGACCCAAGAGGTCTCGGCCGCTTTTAAGAAGGGGAGGGGGTCTCGGCCTCTGCGACCCAAGAGGTCTCGGCCTCTTTTAAGAAGGGGAGGGGTTCTCGGCCGCTGCGACCCAAGAGGTCTCGGCCTCTTTTTAGAAAGGGAGGGGATCTTGGCCGCTGCGACCCAAGAGGTCTCAGCCACTTTTATGAAGGGGAGGGGGTCTCGGCCACTTTTATGAAGGGGAGGGGTTCTCGGCCGCTGCGACCCAAGAGGTCTCGGCTACTTATAAGAAGGGGAGGGGGTCTCGGCCGCTGCGACCCAAGAGGTCTCGGCCGCTTTTAAGAAGGGGAGGGGGTCTCGGCCTCTGCGACCCAAGAGGTCTCGGCCTCTTTTAAGAAGGGGAGGGGTTCTCGGCCGCTGCGACCCAAGAGGTCTCGGCCTCTTTTTAGAAAGGGAGGGGATCTTGGCCGCTGCGACCCAAGAGGTCTCGGCCACTTTTATGAAGGGGAGGGGGTCTCGGCCACTTTTATGAAGGGGAGGGGTTCTCGGCCGCTGCGACCCAAGAGGTCTCGGCCGCTTTTAAGAAAGGTAGGGGATCTTGGCCGCTGCGACCCAAGAGGTCTCGGCCACTTTTATGAAGGGGAGGGGTTCTCGGCCGCTGCGACCCAAGAGGTCTCGGCCGCTTTTAAGAAGAGGAGGGGGTCTTGGCCGCTGCGACCCAAGAGGTCTCGGCCGCATTTAAGAAGGGAAGAAGGTCTCGGCCGCTGTGACCCAAGAGGTCTCGGCTACTTTTAAGAAGGGGAGGGGGTCTCGGCCGCTGCAACCCAAGAGGTCTCGGCCGCTTTTAAGAAGAGGAGGGGGTCTTGGCCGCTGCGACCCAAGAGGTCTTGGCCGCATTTAAGAAGGGAAGAAGTTCTCGGCCGCTGCGACCCAAGAGGTCTCGGCTACTTTTAAGAAGGGGAGGGGGTCTCGGCCACTTTTATGAAGGGGAGGGGTTCTCGGCCGCTGCGACCCAAGAGGTCTCGGCCGCTTTTAAGAAGAGGAGGGGGTCTTGGCCGCTGCGACCCAAGAGGTCTCGGCCGAATTTAAGAAGGGAAGAAGGTCTCGGCCGCTGCGACCCAAGAGGTCTCGGCCGCTTTTAAGAAGGGGAGGGGGTCTTGGCCGCTGCGACCCAAGAGGTCTCGGCCACTTTTAAGAAGGGGAGGGGGTCTCGGCCGCTGCGACCCAAGAGGTCTCGGCCGCTTTTAAGAAGGGGAGGGATTCTCGGCCGCTGCGACCCAAGAGGTCTAGGCCGCTTTTAAGAAATTGAGGGGATCTTGGCCGCTGCGACCCAAGAGGTCTCGGCTACTTTTATGAAGGGGAGGGGTTCTCGGCTGCTGCGACCCAAGAGGTCTCGGCCGCTTTTAAGAAGAGGAGGGGGTCTTGGCCGCTGCGACCCAAGAGGTCTCCGCCGCATTTAAGAAGGGAAGAAGGTATTGGCCGCTGCTACCCAAGAGGTCTCGGCTACTTTTAAGAAGGGGAGGGGGTCTTGGCCGCTGCGACCCAAGAGGTCTCGGACTCATTTAGAAAGGGAAGAAGGTCTCGGCCGCTGCTACTCAAGAGGTCTCGGCTACTTTTAAGAAGGGGAGGGGGTCTTGTCCGCTGCGACCCAAGAGGTCTCGGCCACTTTTATGAAGAGGAGGGGGTCTTGGCCGCTGCGACCCAAGAGGTCTTGGCCGCATTTTGGAAGGGAAGAAGGTCTCGGCCGCTGCGACCCAAGAGGTCTCGGCCGCTTTTATGAATGGTTGACCCTCTCCCCTTCTTAACAGGGGCCGAGATCTCTTGGTTTGCAGCAGTGGAGACGCCCTCCCCATGAGGGGGAGGGGGTCTCGGCCGATGCGACCCAAGAGGTCTCGGCTACTTATAAGGTGGGGAGGGGGTCTCGGCCGCTGCGACCCAAGAGGTCTCGGCCGCTTTTAAGAAGGGGAGGGGGTCTCGGCCTCTGCGACCCAAGAGGTCTCGGCCTCTTTTAAGAAGGGGAGGGGTTCTCGGCCGCTGCGACCCAAGAGGTCTCGGCCTCTTTTTAGAAAGGGAGGGGATCTTGGCCGCTGCGACCCAAGAGGTCTCGGCCACTTTTATGAAGGGGAGGGGGTCTCGGCCACTTTTATGAAGGGGAGGGGTTCTCGGCCGCTGCGACCCAAGAGGTCTCGGCCGCTTTTAAGAAAGGTAGGGGATCTTGGCCGCTGCGATCCAAGAGGTCTCGGCCACTTTTATGAAGGGGAGGGGTTCTCGGCCGCTGCGACCCAAGAGGTCTCGGCCGCTTTTAAGAAGAGGAGGGGGTCTTGGCCGCTGCGACCCAAGAGGTCTCGGCCGCATTTAAGAAGGGAAGAAGGTCTCGGCCGCTGTGACCCAAGAGGTCTCGGCTACTTTTAAGAAGGGGAGGGGGTCTCGGCCGCTGCAACCCAAGAGGTCTCGGCCGCTTTTAAGAAGAGGAGGGGGTCTTGGCCGCTGCGACCCAAGAGGTCTTGGCCGCATTTAAGAAGGGAAGAAGTTCTCAGCCGCTGCGACCCAAGAGGTCTCGGCTACTTTTAAGAAGGGGAGGGGGTCTCGGCCACTTTTATGAAGGGGAGGGTTTCTCGGCCGCTGCGACCCAAGAGGTCTCGGCCGCCTTTAAAAATGGTTGACCCTCTCCCCTTCTTAACAGGGGCCGAAATCTCTTGGTTTGCAGCGGTGGAGACGCCCTCCCCATGAGAAAGAGGGGGTCTCGGCCGCTGCGACCCAAGAGGTCTCGGCTACTTATAAGAAGGGGAGGGGGTCTTGGCCGCTGCGACCCAAGAGGTCTCCGCCGCATTTAAGAAGGGAAGAAGGTATTGGCCGCTGCTACCCAAGAGGTCTCGGCTACTTTTAAGAAGGGGAGGGGGTCTTGGCCGCTGCGACCCAAGAGGTCTCGGACACATTTAGAAAGGGAAGAAGGTCTCGGCCGCTGCTACTCAAGAGGTCTCGGCTACTTTTAAGAAGGGGAGGGGGTCTTGGCCGCTGCGACCCAAGAGGTCTCGGCCACTTTTATGAAGGGGAGGGGTTCTCGGCCGTTGCGACCCAAGAGGTCTCGGCCGCTTTTAAGAAGAGGAGGGGGTCTTGGCCGCTGCGACCCAAGAGGTCTTGGCCGCATTTTGGAAGGGAAGAAGGTCTCGGCCGCTGCGACCCAAGAGGTCTCGGCCGCTTTTATGAATGGTTGACCCTCTCCCCTTCTTAACAGGGGCCGAGATCTCTTGGTTTGCAGCAGTGGAGACGCCCTCCCCATGAGGGGGAGGGGGTCTCGGCCGATGCGACCCAAGAGGTCTCGGCTACTTATAAGAAGGGGAGGGGGTCTCGGCCGCTGCGACCCAAGAGGTCTCGGCCGCTTTTAAGAAGGGGAGGGGGTCTCGGCCTCTGCGACCCAAGAGGTCTCGGCCTCTTTTAAGAAGGGGAGGGGTTCTCGGCCGCTGCGACCCAAGAGGTCTCGGCCTCTTTTTAGAAAGGGAGGGGATCTTGGCCGCTGCGACCCAAGAGGTCTCGGCCACTTTTATGAAGGGGAGGGGGTCTCGGCCACTTTTATGAAGGGGAGGGGTTCTCGGCCGCTGCGACCCAAGAGGTCTCGGCCGCTTTTAAGAAAGGTAGGGGATCTTGGCCGCTGCGACCCAAGAGGTCTCGGCCACTTTTATGAAGGGGAGGGGTTCTCGGCCGCTGCGACCCAAGAGGTCTCGGCCGCTTTTAAGAAGAGGAGGGGGTCTTGGCCGCTGCGACCCAAGAGGTCTCGGCCGCATTTAAGAAGGGAAGAAGGTCTCGGCCGCTGTGACCCAAGAGGTCTCGGCTACTTTTAAGAAGGGGAGGGGGTCTCGGCCGCTGCAACCCAAGAGGTCTCGGCCGCTTTTAAGAAGAGGAGGGGGTCTTGGCCGCTGCGACCCAAGAGGTCTTGGCCGCATTTAAGAAGGGAAGAAGTTCTCAGCCGCTGCGACCCAAGAGGTCTCGGCTACTTTTAAGAAGGGGAGGGGGTCTCGGACACTTTTATGAAGGGGAGGGGTTCTCGGCCGCTGCGACCCAAGAGGTCTCGGCCGCTTTTAAGAAGAGGAGGGGGTCTTGGCCGCTGCGACCCAAGAGGTCTCGGCCGAATTTAAGAAGGGAAGAAGGTCTCGGCCGCTGCGACCCAAGAGGTCTCGGCCGCTTTTAAGAAGGGGAGGGGGTCTTGGCCGCTGCGACCCAAGAGGTCTCGGCCACTTTTAAGAAGGGGAGGGGGTCTCGGCCGCTGCGACCCAAGAGGTCTCGGCCGCTTTTAAGAAGGGGAGGGATTCTAGGCCGCTGCGACCCAAGAGGTCTAGGCCGCTTTTAAGAAATTGAGGGGATCTTGGCCGCTGCGACCCAAGAGGTCTCGGCTACTTTTATGAAGGGGAGGGGTTCTCGGCTGCTGCGACCCAAGAGGTCTCGGCCGCTTTTAAGAAGAGGAGGGGGTCTTGGCCGCTGCGACCCAAGAGGTCTCCGCCGCATTTAAGAAGGGAAGAAGGTATTGGCCGCTGCTACCCAAGAGGTCTCGGCTACTTTTAAGAAGGGGAGGGGGTCTTGGCCGCTGCGACCCAAGAGGTCTCGGACACATTTAGAAAGGGAAGAAGGTCTCGGCCGCTGCTACTCAAGAGGTCTCGGCTACTTTTAAGAAAAGGAGGGGGTCTTGTCCGCTGCGACCCAAGAGGTCTCGGCCACTTTTATGAAGAGGAGGGGGTCTTGGCCGCTGCGACCCAAGAGGTCTTGGCCGCATTTTGGAAGGGAAGAAGGTCTCGGCCGCTGCGACCCAAGAGGTCTCGGCCGCTTTTATGAATGGTTGACCCTCTCCCCTTCTTAACAGGGGCCGAGATCTCTTGGTTTGCAGCAGTGGAGACGCCCTCCCCATGAGGGGGAGGGGGACTCGGCCGATGCGACCCAAGAGGTCTCGGCTTCTTATAAGAAGGGGAGGGGGTCTCGGCCGCTGCGACCCAAGAGGTCTCGGCCGCTTTTAAGAAGGGGAGGGGGTCTCGGCCTCTGCGACCCAAGAGGTCTCGGCCTCTTTTAAGAAGGGGAGGGGTTCTCGGCCGCTGCGACCCAAGAGGTCTCGGCCTCTTTTTAGAAAGGGAGGGGATCTTGGCCGCTGCGACCCAAGAGGTCTCGGCCACTTTTATGAAGGGGAGGGGGTCTCGGCCACTTTTATGAAGGGGAGGGGTTCTCGGCCGCTGCGACCCAAGAGGTCTCGGCCGCTTTTAAGAAAGGTAGGGGATCTTGGCCGCTGAGACCCAAGAGGTCTCGGCCACTTTTATGAAGGGGAGGGGTTCTCGGCCGCTGCGACCCAAGAGGTCTCGGCCGCTTTTAAGAAGAGGAGGGGGTCTTGGCCGCTGCGACCCAAGAGGTCTCGGCCGCATTTAAGAAGGGAAGAAGGTCTCGGCCGCTGTGACCCAAGAGGTCTCGGCTACTTTTAAGAAGGGGAGGGGGTCTCGGCCGCTGCAACCCAAGAGGTCTCGGCCGCTTTTAAGAAGAGGAGGGGATCTTGGCCGCTGCGACCCAAGAGGTCTTGGCCGCATTTAAGAAGGGAAGAAGTTCTCGGCCGCTGCGACTCAAGAGGTCTCGGCTACTTTTAAGAAGGGGAGGGGGTCTCGGCCACTTTTATGAAGGGGAGGGTTTCTCGGCCGCTGCGACCCAAGAGGTCTCGGCCGCCTTTAAAAATGGTTGACCCTCTCCCCTTCTTAACAGGGGCCGAAATCTCTTGGTTTGCAGCGGTGGAGACGCCCTCCCCATGAGAGGGAGGGGGTCTCGGCCGCTGCGACCCAAGAGGTCTCGGCTACTTATAAGAAGGGGAGGGGGTCTTGGCCGCTGCGACCCAAGAGGTCTCGGCCACTTTTATGAAGGGGAGGGGTTCTCGGCCGCTGCGACCCAAGAGGTCTCGGACGCTTTTAAGAAGAGGAGGGGGTCTTGGCCGCTGCGACCCAAGAGGTCTTGGCCGCATTTTGGAAGGGAAGAAGGTCTCGGCCGCTGCGACCCAAGAGGTCTCGGCCGCTTTTAAGAATGGTTGACCCTCTCCCCTTCTTAACAGGGGCCGAGATCTCTTGGTTTGCAGCGGTGGAGACGCCCTCCCCATGAGGGGGAGGGGGTCTCGGCCGCTGCGACCCAAGAGGTCTCGGCCGCTTTTAAGAAGGGGAGGGGGTCTCGGCCTCTATGACCCAAGAGGTCTCGGCCTCTTTTAAGAAGGGGAGGGGGTCTCGGCCGCTGCGACCCAAGAGGTCTCGGCCGCTTTTAAGAAGGGGAGGGAGTCTCGGCCACTTTTATGAAGGGGAGGGGTTCTTGGCCGCTGCGACCCAAGAGGTCTCGGCCGCTTTTAAGAATGGTTGACCCTCTCCCCTTCTTAAAAGGGGCTGAGATCTCTTGGTTTGCAGCGGTGGAGACGCCCTCCCCATGAGGGGGAGGGGGTCTCGGCCGCTGCGACCCAAGAGGTCTCGGCTACTTAAAAGAAGGGGAGGGGGTCTCGGCCGCTGCGACCCACGAGGTCTCGGCCGCTTTTAAGAAGGGGAGGGGTCTCGGGCGCTGCAACCCAAGAAGTCTCGGCCGCTTTTAAGAAACGTAATGGATCTTGGCCGCTGCGACCCAAGAGGTCTCGGCCACTTTTATGAAGGGGAGGGGTTCTCGGCCGCTGCGACCCAAGAGGTCTCGGCCGCTTTTAAGAATAGGAGGGGGTCTTGGCCGCTGTGACCCAAGAGGTCTCGGCCGCATTTAGGAAGGGAAGAAGGTCTCGGCCGCTGCTACCCAAGAGGTCTCGGCTACTTTTAAGAAGGGGAGGGGGTCTTGGCCGCTGCGACCCAAGAGGTCTCGGCCACTTTTATGAAGGGGAGGGGTTCTCGGCCGCTGCGACCCAAGAGGTCTCGGCCGCTTTTAAGAAAGGGAGGGGATCTTGGCCGCTGCGACCCAAGAGGTCTCGGCCACTTTTATGAAGGGGAGGGGTTCTCGGCCGCTGCGACCCAAGAGGTCTCAGCCGCTTTTAAGAATGGTTGACCCTCTCCCCTTCTTAACAGGGGCCGAGATCTCTTGGTTTGCAGCGGTGGAGACGCCCTCCTCTTGAGGGGGAGGGGGTCTCGGCCGCTGCGACCCAAGAGGTCTCGGCTACTTATAAGAAGGGGAGGGGGTCTCGGCCGCTGAGATCCAAGAGGTCTCGGCTGATTTTAAGAAGGGGAGGGGGTCTCGGCCGCTGCGACCCAAGAGGTCTCAGCCGCTTTTAAGAAGGGGAGGGGTTCTCGGCCGCTGCGACCCAAGAGGTCTCGTCCGCTTTTAAGAAAGGGAGGGGATCTTGGCCGCTGCGACCCAAGAGGTCTCGGCCACTTTTATGAAGGGGAGGGGTTCTCGGCCACTGCGACCCGAAAGGTCTCGGCCGCTTTTAAGAAGGGGAGGGGGTCTCGGCCGCTGCGACCCAAGAGGTCTCGGCTACTTTTAAGAAGGGAAGGGGGTCTCGGCCGCTGCGACCCAAGAGGTCTCGGCCACTTTTAAGAAGGGGAGGGGGTCTTGGCCGCTGCGACTCAAGAGGTCTCGGCCGCTTTTAAGAAGGGAAGGTGGTCTCGGCCACTTTTATGAAGGGGAGGGGTTCTCGGCCGCTGCGACCCAAGAGGTCTCGGCCGCTTTTAAGAATGGTTGACCCTCTCCCCTTCTTAACAGGGGCCGAGATCTCTTGGTTTGCAGCGGTGGAGACGCCCTCCCCATGAGGGGGAGGGGGTCTCGGCCGCTGCGACCCAAGAGGTCTCGGCTACTTATAAGAAGGGGAGGGGGTCTTGGCCGCTGCGATCCAAGAGGTCTCAGCTGATTTTAAGAAGGGGAGGGGGTCTCGGCCGCTGCGACCCAAGAGGTCTCGGCCGCTTTTAAGAAGGGGAGGGGGTCTCGGCCGCTGCGACCCAAGAGGTCTCGGACGCTTTTAAGAAGGTGAGGGGTTCTCGGCCGCTGCGACCCAAGAGGTCTCGGCCGCTTTTAAGAAAGGGAGGGGATCTAGGCCGCTGCGACCCAAGAGGTCTCGGCCGCTTTTAAGAAGAGGAGGGGGTCTTGGCCGCTGCGACCCAAGAAGTCTCGGCCGCATTTAAGAAGGGAAGAAGGTCTCAACCACTGCGACCCAAGAGGTCTCGGCTACTTTTAAGAAGGGGAGGGGGTCTCAGCCGCTTTTAAGAAGAGGAGGGGGTCTTGGCCGCTGCGACCCAAGAGGTCTCGGCCGCATTTAAGAAGGTCTCGGCCGCTGCGACCCAAGAGGTCTCGGCCGCTTTTAAGAAGGGGAGGGGGTCTTGGCCGCTGCGACCCAAGAGGTCTCGGCCACTTTTAAGAAGGGGAGGGGGTCTCGGCAGCTGCGACCCAAGAGGTCTCGGCCGCTTTTAAGAAGGGGAGGGGTTCTCGGCCCGCTGCGACCCAAGAGGTCTAGGCCGCTTTTAAGAAATTGAGGGGATCTTGGCCGCTGCGACCCAAGAGGTCTCGGCTACTTTTATGAAGAGGAGGGGTTCTCGGCTGCTGCGACCCAAGAGGTGTCGGCCGCTTTTAAGAAGAGGAGGGGGTCTTGGCCTTCTGCGACCCAAGAGGTCTCCACCTTATTTAAGAAGGGAAGAAGGTATTGGCCGCTGCTACCCAAGAGGTCTCGGCTACTTTTAAGAAGGGGAGGGGGTCTTGGCCGCTGCGACCCAAGAGGTCTCGGACACATTTAGAAAGGGAAGAAGGTCTCGGCCGCTGCTACTCAAGAGGTCTCGGCTACTTTTAAGAAGGGGAGGGGGTCTTGGCCGCTGCGACCCCAGAGGTCTCGGCCACTTTTATGAAGGGGAGGGGTTCTCGGCCGCTGCGACCCAAGAGGTCTCGGCCGCTTTTAAGAAGAGGAGGGGGTCTTGGCCGCTGCGACCCAAGAGGTCTTGGCCGCATTTTGGAAGGGAAGAAGGTCTCGGCCGCTGCGACCCAAGAGGTCTCGGCCGCTTTTATGAATGGTTGACCCTCTCCCCTTCTTAACAGGGGCCGAGATCTCTTGGTTTGCAGCGGTGGAGACGCCCTCCCCATGAGGGGGAGGGGGTCTCGGCCGATGCGACCCAAGAGGTCTCGGCTACTTATAAGAAGGGGAGGGGGTCTCGGCCGCTGCGACCCAAGAGGTCTCGGCCGCTTTTAAGAAGGGGAGGGGGTCTCGGCCTCTGCGACCCAAGAGGTCTCGGCCTCTTTTAAGAAGGGGAGGGGTTCTCGGCCGCTGCGACCCAAGAGGTCTCGGCCTCTTTTTAGAAAGGGAGGGGATCTTGGCCGCTGCGACCCAAGAGGTCTCGGACACTTTTATGAAGGGGAGGGGGTCTCGGCCACTTTTATGAAGGGGAGGGGTTCTCGGCCGCTGCGACCCAAGAGGTCTCGGCCGCTTTTAAGAAAGGGAGGGGATCTTGGCCGCTGCGACCCAAGAGGTCTCGGCCACTTTTATGAAGGGGAGGGGTTCTCGGCCGCTGCGACCCAAGAGGTCTCGGCTACTTTTAAGAAGGGAAGGGGGTCTCGGCCGCTGCGACCCAAGAGGTCTCGGCTACTTTTAAGAAGGGGAGGGGGTCTCGGCCGCTGCAACCCAAGAGGTCTCGGCCGCTTTTAAGAAGAGGAGGGGGTCTTGGCCGCTGCGACCCAAGAGGTCTCGGCCGCATTTAAGAAGGGAAGAAGTTCTCGGCCGCTGCGACCCAAGAGGTCTCGGCTACTTTTAAGAAGGGGAGGGGGTCTCGGCCACTTTTATGAAGGGGAGGGTTTCTCGGCCGCTGCGACCTAAGAGGTCTCGGCCGCCTTTAAAATGGTTGACCCTCTCCCCTTCTTAACAGGGGCCGAAATCTCTTGGTTTGCAGCGGTGGAGACGCCCTCCCCATGAGAGGGAGGGGGTCTCGGCCGCTGCGACCCAAGAGGTCTCGGCTACTTATAAGAAGGGCAGGGGGTCTTGGCCGCTGCGACCCAAGAGGTCTCGGCCACTTTTATGAAGGGGAGGGGTTCTCGGCCGCTATGACCCAAGAGGTCTCGGCCGCTTTTAAGAAGAGGAGGGGGTCTTGGCCGCTGCGACCCAAGAGGTCTTGGCCGCATTTTGGAAGGGAAGAAGGTCTCGGCCGCTGCGACCCAAGAGGTCTCGGCCGCTTTTAAGAATGGTTGACCCTCTCCCCTTCTTAACAGGGGCCGAGATCTCTTGGTTTGCAGCGGTGGAGACGCCCTCCCCATGAGGGGGAGGGGGTCTCGGCCGCTGCGACCCAAGAGGTCTCGGCCGCTTTTAAGAAGGGGAGGGGGTCTCGGCCTCTGCGACCCAAGAGGTCTCGGCCTCTTTTAAGAAGGGGAGGGGGTCTCGGCCGCTGCGACCCAAGAGGTCTCGGCCGCTTTTAAGAAGGGGAGGGAGTCTCGGCCACTTTTATGAAGGGGAGGGGTTCTTGGCCGCTGCGACCCAAGAGGTCTCGGCCGCTTTTAAGAATGGTTGACCCTCTCCCCTTCTTAAAAGGGGCTGAGATCTCTTGGTTTGCAGCGGTGGAGACGCCCTCCCCATGAGGGGGAGGGGGTCTCGGCCGCTGCGACCCAAGAGGTCTCGGCTACTTAAAAGAAGGGGAGGGGGTCTCGGCCGCTGCGACCCACGAGGTCTCGGCCGCTTTTAAGAAGGGGAGGGGTCTCGGGCGCTGCAACCCAAGAAGTCTCGGCCGCTTTTAAGAAACGTAGTGGATCTTGGCCGCTGCGACCCAAGAGGTCTCGGCCACTTTTATGAAGGGGAGGGGTTCTCGGCCGCTGCGACCCAAGAGGTCTCGGCCGCTTTTAAGAATAGGAGGGGGTCTTGGCCGCTGTGACCCAAGAGGTCTCGGCCGCATTTAGGAAGGGAAGAAGGTCTCGGCCGCTGCTACCCAAGAGGTCTCGGCTACTTTTAAGAAGGGGAGGGGGTCTTGGCCGCTGCGACCCAAGAGGTCTCAGCCACTTTTATGAAGGGGAGGGGTTCTCGGCCGCTGCGACCCAAGAGGTCTCGGCCGCTTTTAAGAAAGGGAGGGGATTTTGGCCGCTGCGACCCAAGAGGTCTCGGCCACTTTTATGAAGGGGAGGGCTTCTCGGCCGCTGCGACCCAAGAGGTCTCAGCCGCTTTTAAGAATGGTTGACCCTCTCCCCTTCTTAACAGGGGCCGAGATCTCTTGGTTTGCAGCGGTGGAGACGCCCTCCTCTTGAGGGGGAGGGGGTCTCGGCCGCTGCGACCCAAGAGGTCTCGGCTACTTATAAGAAGGGGAGGGGGTCTCGGCCGCTGAGATCCAAGAGGTCTCGGCTGATTTTAAGAAGGGGAGGGGGTCTCGGCCGCTGCGACCCAAGAGGTCCCGGCCGCTTTTAAGAAGGGGAGGGGTTCTCGGCCGCTGCGACCCAAGAGGTCTCGGCCGCTTTTAAGAAGGGGAGGGGTTCTCGGCCGCTGCGACCCAAGAGGTCTCGGTCGCTTTTAAGAATAGGAGGGGGTCTTGGCCGCTGTGACCCAAGAGGTCTCGGCCGCATTTAGGAAGGGAAGAAGGTCTCGGCCGCTGCTACCCAAGAGGTATCGGCTACATTTAAGAAGGGGAGGGGATCTTGGCCGCTGCGACCCAAGAGGTCTCGGCCACTTTTATGAAGGGGAGGGGTTCTCGGCCGCTGCGACCCAAGAGGTCTCGGCCGCTTTTAAGAAAGGGAGGGGATCTTGGCCGCTGCGACCCAAGAGGTCTCGGCCGCTTTTAAGAACAGGAGGGGGTCTTGGCCGCTGCGACCCAAGAAGTCTCGGCCGCATTTAAGAAGGGAAGAAGGTCTCAACTGCTGCGACCCAAGAGGTCTCGGCTACTTTTAAGAAGGGGAGGGGGTCTCGGCCGCTGCGACCCAAGAGGTCTCGGCCGCTTTTAAGAAGAGGAGGGGGTCTTGGCCGCTGCGACCCAAGAGGTCTCGGCCGCATTTAAGAAGGGAAGAAGGTCTCGGCCGCTGCGACCCAAGAGGTCTCGGACGCTTTTAAGAAGGGGAGGGGGTCTTGGCCGCTGCAACCCAAGAGGTCTCGGCCACTTTTAAGAAGGGGAGGGGGTCTCGGCCGCTGCGACCCAAGAGGTCTCGGCCGCTTTTAAGAAGGGGAGGGGTTCTCGGCCGCTGCGACCCAAGAGGTCTAGGCCGCTTTTAAGAAATTGAGGGGATCTTGGCCGCTGCGACCCAAGAGGTCTCGGCTACTTTTATGAAGGGGAGGGGTTCTCGGCTGCTGCGACCCAAGAGGTCTCGGCCGCTTTTAAGAAGAGGAGGGGGTCTTGGCCGCTGCGACCCAAGAGGTCTCCGCCGCATTTAAGAAGGGAAGAAGGTATTGGCCGCTGCTACCCAAGAGGTCTCGGCTACTTTTAAGAAGGGGAGGGGGTCTTGGCCGTTGCGACCCAAGAGGTCTCGGACACATTTAGAAAGGGAAGAAGGTCTCGGCCGCTGCTACTCAAGAGGTCTCGGCTACTTTTAAGAAGGGGAGGGGGTCTTGGCCGCTGCGACCCAAGAGGTCTCGGCCACTTTTATGAAGGGGAGGGGTTCTCGGCCGCTGCGACCCAAGAGGTCTCGGCCGCTTTTAAGAAGAGGAGGGGGTCTTGGCCGCTGCGACCCAAGAGGTCTTGGCCGCATTTTGGAAGGGAAGAAGGTCTCGGCCGCTGCGACCCAAGAGGTCTCGGCCGCTTTTATGAATGGTTGACCCTCTCCCCTTCTTAACAGGGGCCGAGATCTCTTGGTTTGCAGCGGTGGAGACGCCCTCCCCATGAGGGGGAGGGGGTCTCGGCCGATGCGACCCAAGAGGTCTCGGCTACTTATAAGAAGGGGAGGGGGTCTCGGCCGCTGCGACCCAAGAGGTCTCGGCCGCTTTTAAGAAGGGGAGGGGGTCTCGGCCTCTGCGACCCAAGAGGTCTCGGCCTCTTTTAAGAAGGGGAGGGGTTCTCGGCCGCTGCGACCCAAGAGGTCTCGGCCTCTTTTTAGAAAGGGAGGGGATCTTGGCCGCTGCGACCCAAGAGGTCTCGGCCACTTTTATGAAGGGGAGGGGGTCTCGGCCACTTTTATGAAGGGGAGGGGTTCTCGGCCGCTGCAACCCAAGAGGTCTCGGCCGCTTTTAAGAAAGGGAGGGGATCTTGGCCGCTGCGACCCAAGAGGTCTCGGCCACTTTTATGAAGGGGAGGGGTTCTCGGCCGCTGCGACCCGAGGTCTCGGCCGCTTTTAAGAAGGGGAGGGGGTCTCGGCCGCTGCGACCCAAGAGGTCTCGGCTACTTTTAAGAAGGGAAGGGGGTCTCGGCCGCTGCGACCCAAGAGGTCTCGGCTACTTTTAAGAAGGGGAGGGGGTCTCGGCCGCTGCAACCCAAGAGGTCTCGGCCGCTTTTAAGAAGAGGAGGGGGTCTTGGCCGCTGCGACCCAAGAGGTCTCGGCCGCATTTAAGAAGGGAAGAAGTTCTCGGCCGCTGCGACCCAAGAGGTCTCGGCTACTTTTAAGAAGGGGAGGGGGTCTCGGCCACTTTTATGAAGGGGAGGGTTTCTCGGCCGCTGCGACCCAAGAGGTCTCGGCCGCCTTTAAAAATGGTTGACACTCTCCCCTTCTTAACAGGGGCCGAAATCTCTTGGTTTGCAGCGGTGGAGACGCCCTCCCCATGAGAGGGAGGGGGTCTCGGCCGCTGCGACCCAAGAGGTCTCGGCTACTTATAAGAAGGGCAGGGGGTCTTGGCCGCTGCGACCCAAGAGGTCTCGGCCACTTTTATGAAGGGGAGGGGTTCTCGGCCGCTATGACCCAAGAGGTCTCGGCCGCTTTTAAGAAGAGGAGGGGGTCTTGGCCGCTGCGACCCAAGAGGTCTTGGCCGCATTTTGGAAGGGAAGAAGGTCTCGGCCGCTGCGACCCAAGAGGTCTCGGCCGCTTTTAAGAATGGTTGACCCTCTCCCCTTCTTAACAGGGGCCGAGATCTCTTGGTTTGCAGCGGTGGAGACGCCCTCCCCATGAGGGGGAGGGGGTCTCGGCCGCTGCGACCCAAGAGGTCTCGGCCGCTTTTAAGAAGGGGAGGGGGTCTCGGCCTCTGCGACCCAAGAGGTCTCGGCCTCTTTTAAGAAGGGGAGGGGGTCTCGGCCGCTGCGACCCAAGAGGTCTCGGCCGCTTTTAAGAAGGGGAGGGAGTCTCGGCCACTTTTATGAAGGGGAGGGGTTCTTGGCCGCTGCGACCCAAGAGGTCTCGGCCGCTTTTAAGAATGGTTGACCCTCTCCCCTTCTTAAAAGGGGCTGAGATCTCTTGGTTTGCAGCGGTGGAGACGCCCTCCCCATGAGGGGGAGGGGGTCTCGGCCGCTGCGACCCAAGAGGTCTCGGCTACTTAAAAGAAGGGGAGGGGGTCTCGGCCGCTGCGACCCACGAGGTCTCGGCCGCTTTTAAGAAGGGGAGGGGTCTCGGGCGCTGCAACCCAAGAAGTCTCGGCCGCTTTTAAGAAACGTAGTGGATCTTGGCCGCTGCGACCCAAGAGGTCTCGGCCACTTTTATGAAGGGGAGGGGTTCTCGGCCGCTGCGACCCAAGAGGTCTCGGCCGCTTTTAAGAATAGGAGGGGGTCTTGGCCGCTGTGACCCAAGAGGTCTCGGCCGCATTTAGGAAGGGAAGAAGGTCTCGGCCGCTGCTACCCAAGAGGTCTCGGCTACTTTTAAGAAGGGGAGGGGGTCTTGGCCGCTGCGACCCAAGAGGTCTCGGCCACTTTTATGAAGGGGAGGGGTTCTCGGCCGCTGCGACCCAAGAGGTCTCGGCCGCTTTTAAGAAAGGGAGGGGATCTTGGCTGCTGCGACCCAAGAGGTCTCGGCCACTTTTATGAAGGGGAGGGGTTCTCGGCCGCTGCGACCCAAGAGGTCTCAGCCGCTTTTAGGAATGGTTGACCCTCTCCCCTTCTTAACAGGGGCCGAGATCTCTTGGTTTGCAGCGGTGGAGACGCCCTCCTCTTGAGGGGGAGGGGGTCTCGGCCGCTGCGACCCAAGAGGTCACGGCTACTTATAAGAAGGGGAGGGGGTCTCGGCCGCTGAGATCCAAGAGGTCTCGGCTGATTTTAAGAAGGGGAGGGGGTCTCGGCCGCTGCGACCCAAGAGGTCTCGGCCGCTTTTAAGAAGGAGAGGGGTTCTCGGCCGCTGCGACCCAAGAGGTCTCGGCCGCTTTTAAGAAGGGGAGGGGTTCTCGGCCGCTGCGACCCAAGAGGTCTCGGCCGCTTTTAAGAATAGGAGGGGGTCTTGGCCGCTGTGACCCAAGAGGTCTCGGCCGCATTTAGGAAGGGAAGAAGGTCTCGGCCGCTGCTACCCAAGAGGTCTCGGCTACTTTTAAGAAGGGGAGGGGGTCTTGGCCGCTGCGACCCAAGAGGTCTCGGCCACTTTTATGAAGGGGAGGGGTTCTCGGCCGCTGCGACCCAAGAGGTCTCGGCCGCTTTTAAGAAAGGGAGGGGATCTTGGCCGCTGCGACCCAAGAGGTCTCGGCCGCTTTTAAGAAGAGGAGGGGGTCTTGGCCGCTGCGACCCAAGAAGTCTCGGCCGCATTTAAGAAGGGAAGAAGGTCTCAACCGCTGCGACCCAAGAGGTCTCGGCTACTTTTAAGAAGGGGAGGGGGTCTCGGCCGCTGCGACCCAAGAGGTCTCGGCCGCTTTTAAGAAGAGGAGGGGGTCTTGGCCGCTGCGACCCAAGAGGTCTCGGCCGCATTTAAGAAGGGAAGAAGGTCTCGGCCGCTGCGACCCAAGAGGTCTCGGCCGCTTTTAAGAAGGGGAGGGGGTCTTGGCCGCTGCGACCCAAGAGGTCTCGGCCACTTTTAAGAAGGGGAGGGGGTCTCGGCCGCTGCGACCCAAGAGGTCTCGGCCGCTTTTAAGAAGGGGAGGGGTTCTCGGCCGCTGCGACCCAAGAGGTCTAGGCCGCTTTTAAGAAATTGAGGGGATCTTGGCCGCTGCGACCCAAGAGGTCTCGGCTACTTTTATGAAGGGGAGGGGTTCTCGGCTGCTGCGACCCAAGAGGTCTCGGCCGCTTTTAAGAAGAGGAGGGGGTCTTGGCCGCTGCGACCCAAGAGGTCTCCGCCGCATTTAAGAAGGGAAGAAGGTATTGGCCGCTGCTACCCAAGAGGTCTCGGCTACTTTTAAGAAGGGGAGGGGGTCTTGACCGCTGCGACCCAAGAGGTCTCGGACACATTTAGAAAGGGAAGAAGGTCTCGGCCGCTGCTACTCAAGAGGTCTCGGCTACTTTTAAGAAGGGGAGTGGGTCTTGGCCGTTGCGACCCAAGAGGTCTCGGCCACTTTTATGAAGGGGAGGGGTTCTCGGCCGCTGCGACCCAAGAAGTCTCGGCCGCTTTTAAGAAGAGGAGGGGGTCTTGGCCGCTGCGACCCAAGAGGTCTTGGCCGCATTTTGGAAGGGAAGAAGGTCTCGGCCGCTGCGACCCAAGAGGTCTCGGCCGCTTTTATGAATGGTTGACCCTCTCCCCTTCTTAACAGGGGCCGAGATCTCTTGGTTTGCAGCGGTGGAGACGCCCTCCCCATGAGGGGGAGGGGGTCTCGGCCGATGCGACCCAAGAGGTCTCGGCTACTTATAAGAAGGGGAGGGGGTCTCGGCCGCTGCGACCCAAGAGGTCTCGGCCGCTTTTAAGAAGGGGAGGGGGTCTCGGCCTCTGCGACCCAAGAGGTCTCAGCCTCTTTTAAGAAGGGGAGGGGTTCTCGGCCGCTGCGACCCAAGAGGTCTCGGCCTCTTTTTAGAAAGGGAGGGGATCTTGGCCGCTGCGACCCAAGAGGTCTCGGACACTTTTATGAAGGGGAGGGGGTCTCGGCCACTTTTATGAAGGGGAGGGGTTCTCGGCCGCTGCGACCCAAGAGGTCTCGGACGCTTTTAAGAAGAGGAGGGGGTCTTGGCCGCTGCGACCCAAGAGGTCTCGGCCGCATTTAAGAAGGGAAGAAGGTCTCGGCCGCTGTGACCCAAGAGGTCTCGGCTACTTTTAAGAAGGGGAGGGGGTCTCGGCCGCTGCAACCCAAGAGGTCTCGGCCGCTTTTAAGAAGAGGAGGGGGTCTTGGCTGCTGCGACCCAAGAGGTCTCGGCCGCATTTAAGAAGGGAAGAAGTTCTCGGCCGCTGCGACCCAAGAGGTCTTGGCTACTTTTAAGAAGGGGAGGGGGTCTCGGCCACTTTTATGAAGGGGAGGGTTTCTCGGCCGCTGCGACCCAAGAGGTCTCGGCCGCCTTTAAAAATGGTTGACCCTCTCCCCTTCTTAACAGGGGCCGAAATCTCTTGGTTTGCAGTGGTGGAGACGCCCTCCCCATGAGAGGGAGGGGGTCTCGGCCGCTGCGACCCAAGAGGTCTCGGCTACTTATAAGAAGGGGAGGGGGTCTTGGCCGCTGCGACCCAAGAGGTCTCGGCCACTTTTATGAAGGGGAGGGGTTCTCGGCCGCTGCGACCCAAGAGGTCTCGGCCGCTTTTAAGAAGAGGAGGGGGTCTTGGCCGCTGCGACCCAAGAGGTCTTGGCCGCATTTTGGAAGGGAAGAAGGTCTCGGCCGCTGCGACCCAAGAGGTCTCGGCCGCTTTTAAGAATGGTTGACCCTCTCCCCTTCTTAACAGGGGCCGAGATCTCTTGGTTTGCAGCGGTGGAGACGCCCTCCCCATGAGGGGGAGGGGGTCTCGGCCGCTGCGACCCAAGAGGTCTCGGCTACTTAAAAGAAGGGGAGGGGGTCTCGGCCGCTGCGACCCACGAGGTCTCGGCCGCTTTTAAGAAGGGGAGGGGTCTCGGGCGCTGCAACCCAAGAAGTCTCGGCCGCTTTTAAGAAACGTAGTGGATCTTGGCCGCTGCGACCCAAGAGGTCTCGGCCACTTTTATGAAGGGGAGGGGTTCTCGGCCGCTGCGACCCAAGAGGTCTCGGCCGCTTTTAAGAATAGGAGGGGGTCTTGGCCGCTGTGACCCAAGAGGTCTCGGCCGCATTTAGGAAGGGAAGAAGGTCTCGGCCGCTGCTACCCAAGAGGTCTCGGCTACTTTTAAGAAGGGGAGGGGGTCTTGGCCGCTGCGACCCAAGAGGTCTCGGCCACTTTTATGAAGGGGAGGGGTTCTCGGCCGCTGCGACCCAAGAGGTCTCGGCCGCTTTTAAGAAAGGGAGGGGATCTTGGCTGCTGCGACCCAAGAGGTCTCGGCCACTTTTATGAAGGGGAGGGGTTCTCGGCCGCTGCGACCCAAGAGGTCTCAGCCGCTTTTAGGAATGGTTGACCCTCTCCCCTTCTTAACAGGGGCCGAGATCTCTTGGTTTGCAGCGGTGGAGACGCCCTCCTCTTGAGGGGGAGGGGGTCTCGGCCGCTGCGACCCAAGAGGTCACGGCTACTTATAAGAAGGGGAGGGGGTCTCGGCCGCTGAGATCCAAGAGGTCTCGGCTGATTTTAAGAAGGGGAGGGGGTCTCGGCCGCTGCGACCCAAGAGGTCTCGGCCGCTTTTAAGAAGGAGAGGGGTTCTCGGCCGCTGCGACCCAAGAGGTCTCGGCCGCTTTTAAGAAGGGGAGGGGTTCTCGGCCGCTGCGACCCAAGAGGTCTCGGCCGCTTTTAAGAATAGGAGGGGGTCTTGGCCGCTGTGACCCAAGAGGTCTCGGCCGCATTTAGGAAGGGAAGAAGGTCTCGGCCGCTGCTACCCAAGAGGTCTCGGCTACTTTTAAGAAGGGGAGGGGGTCTTGGCCGCTGCGACCCAAGAGGTCTCGGCCACTTTTATGAAGGGGAGGGGTTCTCGGCCGCTGCGACCCAAGAGGTCTCGGCCGCTTTTAAGAAAGGGAGGGGATCTTGGCCGCTGCGACCCAAGAGGTCTCGGCCGCTTTTAAGAAGAGGAGGGGGTCTTGGCCGCTGCGACCCAAGAAGTCTCGGCCGCATTTAAGAAGGGAAGAAGGTCTCAACCGCTGCGACCCAAGAGGTCTCGGCTACTTTTAAGAAGGGGAGGGGGTCTCGGCCGCTGCGACCCAAGAGGTCTCGGCCGCTTTTAAGAAGAGGAGGGGGTCTTGGCCGCTGCGACCCAAGAGGTCTCGGCCGCATTTAAGAAGGGAAGAAGGTCTCGGCCGCTGCGACCCAAGAGGTCTCGGCCGCTTTTAAGAAGGGGAGGGGGGTCTTGGCCGCTGCGACCCAAGAGGTCTCGGCCACTTTTAAGAAGGGGAGGGGGTCTCGGCCGCTGCGACCCAAGAGGTCTCGGCCGCTTTTAAGAAGGGGAGGGGTTCTCGGCCGCTGCGACCCAAGAGGTCTCGGCCGCTTTTAAGAAGAGGAGGGGGGTCTTGGCCGCTGCGACCCAAGAGGTCTCCGCCGCATTTAAGAAGGGAAGAAGGTATTGGCCGCTGCTACCCAAGAGGTCTCGGCTACTTTTAAGAAGGGGAGGGGGTCTTGACCGCTGCGACCCAAGAGGTCTCGGACACATTTAGAAAGGGAAGAAGGTCTCGGCCGCTGCTACTCAAGAGGTCTCGGCTACTTTTAAGAAGGGGAGTGGGTCTTGGCCGTTGCGACCCAAGAGGTCTCGGCCACTTTTATGAAGGGGAGGGGTTCTCGGCCGCTGCGACCCAAGAGGTCTCGGCCGCTTTTAAGAAGAGGAGGGGGTCTTGGCCGCTGCGACCCAAGAGGTCTTGGCCGCATTTTGGAAGGGAAGAAGGTCTCGGCCGCTGCGACCCAAGAGGTCTCGGCCGCTTTTATGAATGGTTGACCCTCTCCCCTTCTTAACAGGGGCCGAGATCTCTTGGTTTGCAGCGGTGGAGACGCCCTCCCCATGAGGGGGAGGGGGTCTCGGCCGATGCGACCCAAGAGGTCTCGGCTACTTATAAGAAGGGGAGGGGGTCTCGGCCGCTGCGACCCAAGAGGTCTCGGCCGCTTTTAAGAAGGGGAGGGGGTCTCGGCCTCTGCGACCCAAGAGGTCTCGGCCTCTTTTAAGAAGGGGAGGGGTTCTCGGCCGCTGCGACCCAAGAGGTCTCGGCCTCTTTTTAGAAAGGGAGGGGATCTTGGCCGCTGCGACCCAAGAGGTCTCGGACACTTTTATGAAGGGGAGGGGGTCTCGGCCACTTTTATGAAGGGGGAGGGGTTCTCGGCCGCTGCGACCCAAGAGGTCTCGGACGCTTTTAAGAAGAGGAGGGGGTCTTGGCCGCTGCGACCCAAGAGGTCTCGGCCGCATTTAAGAAGGGAAGAAGGTCTCGGCCGCTGTGACCCAAGAGGTCTCGGCTACTTTTAAGAAGGGGAGGGGGTCTCGGCCGCTGCAACCCAAGAGGTCTCGGCCGCTTTTAATAAGAGGAGGGGGTCTTGGCTGCTGCGACCCAAGAGGTCTCGGCCGCATTTAAGAAGGGAAGAAGTTCTCGGCCGCTGCGACCCAAGAGGTCTCGGCTACTTTTAAGAAGGGGAGGGGGTCTCGGCCACTTTTATGAAGGGGAGGGTTTCTCGGCCGCTGCGACCCAAGAGGTCTCGGCCGCCTTTAAAAATGGTTGACCCTCTCCCCTTCTTAACAGGGGCCGAAATCTCTTGGTTTGCAGTGGTGGAGACGCCCTCCCCATGAGAGGGAGGGGGTCTCGGCCGCTGCGACCCAAGAGGTCTCGGCTACTTTTAAGAAGGGGAGGGGGTCTCGGCCGCTGCGACCCAAGAGGTCTCGGCCGCTTTTAAGAAGAGGAGGGGGTCTTGGCCGCTGCGACCCAAGAGGTCTCGGCCGCATTTAAGAAGGGAAGAAGGTCTCGGCCGCTGCGACCCAAGAGGTCTCGGCCGCTTTTAAGAAGGGGAGGGGGTCTTGGCCGCTGCGACCCAAGAGGTCTCGGCCACTTTTAAGAAGGGGAGGGGGTCTCGGCCGCTGCGACCCAAGAGGTCTCGGCCGCTTTTAAGAAGGGGAGGGGTTCTCGGCCGCTGCGACCCAAGAGGTCTCGGCCGCTTTTAAGAAGAGGAGGGGGTCTTGGCCGCTGCGACCCAAGAGGTCTCCGCCGCATTTAAGAAGGGAAGAAGGTATTGGCCGCTGCTACCCAAGAGGTCTCGGCTACTTTTAAGAAGGGGAGGGGGTCTTGACCGCTGCGACCCAAGAGGTCTCGGACACATTTAGAAAGGGAAGAAGGTCTCGGCCGCTGCTACTCAAGAGGTCTCGGCTACTTTTAAGAAGGGGAGTGGGTCTTGGCCGTTGCGACCCAAGAGGTCTCGGCCACTTTTATGAAGGGGAGGGGTTCTCGGCCGCTGCGACCCAAGAGGTCTCGGCCGCTTTTAAGAAGAGGAGGGGGTCTTGGCCGCTGCGACCCAAGAGGTCTTGGCCGCATTTTGGAAGGGAAGAAGGTCTCGGCCGCTGCGACCCAAGAGGTCTCGGCCGCTTTTATGAATGGTTGACCCTCTCCCCTTCTTAACAGGGGCCGAGATCTCTTGGTTTGCAGCGGTGGAGACGCCCTCCCCATGAGGGGGAGGGGGTCTCGGCCGATGCGACCCAAGAGGTCTCGGCTACTTATAAGAAGGGGAGGGGGTCTCGGCCGCTGCGACCCAAGAGGTCTCGGCCGCTTTTAAGAAGGGGAGGGGGTCTCGGCCTCTGCGACCCAAGAGGTCTCGGCCTCTTTTAAGAAGGGGAGGGGTTCTCGGCCGCTGCGACCCAAGAGGTCTCGGCCTCTTTTTAGAAAGGGAGGGGATCTTGGCCGCTGCGACCCAAGAGGTCTCGGACACTTTTATGAAGGGGAGGGGGTCTCGGCCACTTTTATGAAGGGGAGGGGTTCTCGGCCGCTGCGACCCAAGAGGTCTCGGACGCTTTTAAGAAGAGGAGGGGGTCTTGGCCGCTGCGACCCAAGAGGTCTCGGCCGCATTTAAGAAGGGAAGAAGGTCTCGGCCGCTGTGACCCAAGAGGTCTCGGCTACTTTTAAGAAGGGGAGGGGGTCTCGGCCGCTGCAACCCAAGAGGTCTCGGCCGCTTTTAATAAGAGGAGGGGGTCTTGGCTGCTGCGACCCAAGAGGTCTCGGCCGCATTTAAGAAGGGAAGAAGTTCTCGGCCGCTGCGACCCAAGAGGTCTCGGCTACTTTTAAGAAGGGGAGGGGGGTCTCGGCCACTTTTATGAAGGGGAGGGTTTCTCGGCCGCTGCGACCCAAGAGGTCTCGGCCGCCTTTAAAAATGGTTGACCCTCTCCCCTTCTTAACAGGGGCCGAAATCTCTTGGTTTGCAGTGGTGGAGACGCCCTCCCCATGAGAGGGAGGGGGTCTCGGCCCGCTGCGACCCAAGAGGTCTCGGCTACTTATAAGAAGGGGAGGGGGTCTTGGCCGCTGCGACCCAAGAGGTCTCGGCCACTTTTATGAAGGGGAGGGGTTCTCGGCCGCTGCGACCCAAGAGGTCTCGGCCGCTTTTAAGAAGAGGAGGGGGTCTTGGCCGCTGCGACCCAAGAGGTCTTGGCCGCATTTTGGAAGGGAAGAAGGTCTCGGCCGCTGCGACCCAAGAGGTCTCGGCCGCTTTTAAGAATGGTTGACCCTCTCCCCTTCTTAAAAGGGGCCGAGATCTCTTGGTTTGCAGCGGTGGAGACGCCCTCCCCATGAGGGGGAGGGGGTCTCGGCCGCTGCGACCCAAGAGGTCTCGGCCGCTTTTAAGAAGGGGAGGGGGTCTCGGCCTCTGCGACCCAAGAGGTCTCGGCCTCTTTTAAGAAGGGGAGGGGGTCTCGGCCGCTGCGACCCAAGAGGTCTCGGCCGCTTTTAAGAAGGGGAGGGAGTCTCGGCCACTTTTATGAAGGGGAGGGGTTCTTGGCCGCTGCGACCCAAGAGGTCTCGGCCGCTTTTAAGAATGGTTGACCCTATCCTCTTCTTAAAAGGGGCTGAGATCTCTTGGTTTGCAGCGGTGGAGACGCCCTCCCCATGAGGGGGAGGGGGTCTCGGCCGCTGCGACCCAAGAGGTCTCGGCTACTTAAAAGAAGGGGAGGGGGTCTCGGCCGCTGCGACCCACGAGGTCTCGGCCGCTTTTAAGAAGGGGAGGGGTCTCGGGCGCTGCAACCCAAGAAGTCTCGGCCGCTTTTAAGAAACGTAGTGGATCTTGGGAGCTGCGACCCAAGAGGTCTCGGCCACTTTTATGAAGGGGAGGGGTTCTCGGCCGCTGTAACCCAAGAGGTCTCGGCCACTTTTAAGAATAGGAGGGGGTCTTGGCCGCTGTGACCCAAGAGGTCTCGGCCGCCTTTAAAAATGGTTGACCCTCTCCCCTTCTTAACAGGGGCCGAAATCTCTTGGTTTGCAGCGGTGGAGACGCCCTCCCCATGAGAGGGAGGGGGTCTCGGCCGCTGCGACCCAAGAGGTCTCGGCCGCATTTAGGAAGGGAAGAAGGTCTCGGCCGCTGCTACCCAAGAGGTCTCGGCTACTTTTAAGAAGGGGAGGGGGTCTTGGCCGCTGCGACCCAAGAGGTCTCGGCCACTTTTATGAAGGGGAGGGGTTCTCGGCCGCTGCGACCCAAGAGGTCTCGGCCGCTTTTAAGAAAGGGAGGGGATCTTGGCCGCTGCGACCCAAGAGTTCTCGGCCACTTTTATGAAGGGGAGGGGTTCTCGGCCGCTGCGACCCAAGAGGTCTCAGCCGCTTTTAAGAATGGTTGACCCTCTCCCCTTCTTAACAGGGGCCGAGATCTCTTGGTTTGCAGCGGTGGAGACGCCCTCCTCTTGATGGGGAGGGGGTCTCGGCCGCTGCGACCCAAGAGGTCTCGGCTACTTATAAGAAGGGGAGGGGGTCTCGGCCGCTGAGATCCAAGAGGTCTCGGCTGATTTTAAGAAGGGGAGGGGGTCTCGGCCGCTGCGACCCAAGAGGTCTCGGCCGCTTTTAAGAAGGGGAGGGGTTCTCGGCCGCTGCGGCCCAAGAGGTCTCGGCCGCTTTTAAGAAAGGGAGGGGATCTTGGCCGCTGCGACCCAAGAGGTCTCGGCCACTTTTATGAAGGGGAGGGATTCTCGGCCGCTGCGACCCGAGAGGTCTCGGCCGCTTTTAAGAAGGGGAGGGGGTCTCGGCCGCTGCGACCCAAGAGGTCTCGGCTACTTTTAAGAAGGGAAGGGGGTCTCGGCCGCTGCGACCCAAGAGGTCTCGGCCGCTTTTAAGAAGGGGAGGGGGTCTTGGCCGCTGCGACCCAAGAGGTCTCGGCCGCTTTTAAGAAGGGAAGGTGGTCTCGGCCACTTTTATGAAGGGGAGGGGTTCTCGGCCGCTGCGACCCAAGAGGTCTCGGCCGCTTTTAATAATGGTTGACCCTCTCCCCTTCTTAACAGGGGCCGAGATCTCTTGGTTTGCAGCGGTGGAGACGCCCTCCCCATGAGGGGGAGGGGGTCTCGGCCGCTGCGACCCAAGAGGTCTCGGCTACTTATAAGAAGGGGAGGGGGTCTCGGCCGCTGCGATCCAAGAGGTCTCAGCTGATTTTAAGAAGGGGAGGGGGTCTCGGCCGCTGCGACCCAAGAGGTCTCGGCCGCTTTTAAGAAGGGGAGGGGGTCTCGGCCGCTGCGACCCAAGAGGTCTCGGCCGCTTTTAAGAAGGTGAGGGGTTCTCGGCCGCTGCGACCCAAGAGGTCTCGGCCGCTTTTAAGAAAGGGAGGGGATCTAGGCCGCTGCGACCCAAGAAGTATCGGCCGCTTTTAAGAAGAGGAGGGGGTCTTGGCCGCTGCGACCCAAGAAGTCTCGGCCTCATTTAAGAAGGGAAGAAGGTCTCAACCGCTGCGACCCAAGAGGTCTCGGCTACTTTTAAGAAGGGGAGGGGGTCTCGGCCGCTGCGACCCAAGAGGTCTCGGCCGCTTTTAAGAAGAGGAGGGGGTCTTGGCCGCTGCGACCCAAGAGGTCTCGGCCGCATTTAAGAAGGGAAGAAGGTCTCGGCCGCTGCGACCCAAGAGGTCTCGGCCGCTTTTAAGAAGGGGAGGGGGTCTTGGCCGCTGCGACCCAAGAGGTCTCGGCCACTTTTAAGAAGGGGAGGGGGTCTCGGCCGCTGCGACCCAAGAGGTCTCGGCCGCTTTTAAGAAGGGGAGGGGTTCTCGGCCGCTGCGACCCAAGAGGTCTAGGCCGCTTTTAAGAAATTGAGGGGATCTCGGCCGCTGCGACCCAAGAGGTCTCGGCTACTTTTATGAAGGGGAGGGGTTCTCGGCTGCTGCGACCCAAGAGGTCTCGGCTACTTTTAAGAAGAGGAGGGGGTCTTGGCCGCTGCGACCTAAGAGGTCTCGGCCGCATTTAAGAAGGGAAGAAGGTCTCGGCCGCTGCGACCCAAGAGGTCTCGGCCGCTTTTAAGAAGAGGAGGGGGTCTTGGCCGCTGCGACCCAAGAGGTCTCGGCCGCATTTAAGAAGGGAAGAAGGTCTCGGATGCTGCGACCCAAGAGGTTTCGGCTACTTTTAGGAAGGGGAGGGGGTCTCGGCCGCTGCGACCCAAGAGGTCTCGGCCGCTTTTAAGAAGTAGAGGGGGTCTTGGCCGCTGCGACCCAAGAGGTCTTGGCCGCTTTTAAGAAGGGAAGGTGGTCTCGGCCACTTTTATGAAGGGGAGGGGTTCCCGGCCGCTTCGACCCAAGAGGTCTCGGCTGCTTTTAAGAATGGTTGACCCTCTCCCCTTCTTAACAGGGACGAGATCTCTTGGTTTGCAGCGGTGGAGACGCCCTCCCCATGAGGGGGAGGGGGTCTCTGCCGCTGCGACCCAAGAGGTCTCGGCTACTTATAAGAAGGGGAGGGGGTCTCGGCCGCTGCGATCCAAGAGGTCTCGGCTGATTTAAAGAAGGGGAGGAGGTCTCGGCCGCTGCGACCCAAGAGGTCTCGGCCGCTTTTAAGAAGGGGAGGGGGTCTCGGCCGCTGCGACCCAAGAGGTCTCGGTCGCTTTTAACCCCTTAAGGACCCAGCCATTTTACACCTCAGGACCCGGCCATTTTTTGCACATCTGACCACTGTCACTTTAAACATTAATAACTCTGGAATGCTTTTAGTTATCATTCTGATTCCGAGATTGTTTTTTCGTGACATATTCTACTTTAACTTAGTGGTAAAATTTTGTGGTAACTTGCATCCTTTCTTGGTGAAAAATCCCCAAATTTTATGAAAAATTAGAAAATTTTGCATTTTTCTAACTTTGAAGCTCTCTGCTTGTAAGGAAAATGGATATTCCGAATAATTTTTTTTTTTATTCACATATACAATATGTCTACTTTATATTTGCATCATAAAATTGACGTGTTTTTACTTTTGGAAGACACCAGAGGGCTTCAAAGTTCAGCAGCAATTTTCCAATTTTTCACAAAATTTCCAAACTCACAATTTTTCATGGACCAGTTCAGGTTTGAAGTGGATTTGAAGGGTCTTCATTTTAGAAATACCCCACAAATGACCCCATTATAAAAACTGCACCCCCCAAAGTATTCAAAATGACATTCAGTCCGCGTTTTAACCCTTTAGGTGTTTCACAGGAATAACAGCAAAGTGAAGGAGAAAATTCACAATCTCCATTTTTTACACTCGCATGTTCTTGTAGACCCAATTTTTGAATTTTTACAAGGGGAAAAAGGAGAAAATGTATACTAATATTTGTAGCCCAATTTCTCCCGAGTAAGCACATACCTCATATGTCTATGTAAATTGTTCGGCGGGCGCAGTAGAGGGCTCAGAAGCGAAGGAGCGACAAGGGATTTTGGAGAGTACGTTTTTTTGAAATGGTTTTTGGGGGGCATGTTGCATTTAGGAAGCCCCCTATGGTGCCAGAACAGCACAAAATCCCCCCACATGGCATACCATTTTGGAAACTAGACCCCTTGAGGTACGTAACAAGGAATAAAGTGAGCCTTAATACCCCACAGGTGTTTCACGACTTTTGCATATGTAAAAAAAATTTTTAAAAAAATTCACTAAAATGTGTGTTTCCCCCCCAAATTTCACATTTTTGCAAGGGTTAATAGCAGAAAAATACCCCCCAAACATTGTAACCCCCATCTCTTCTGAGTATGAAGGTACCCCATAAGTTGACCTGAGGTGTACTATGGGTGAACTACAATGCTCAGAAGAGAAGGAGTCATATTTGGCTTTTTGAGAGCAAATTTTGCTCGGGGGCCATGTCGCATTTAGGAAGCCCCTATGGTGCCAGGACAGCAAAAAAAAAAACACACATGGCATACCATTTTGGAAACTAGACCCCTCGGGGAACGTAACAAGAAATAAAGTGAGCCTTAATACCCCACAGGGGTTTCACGACTTTTTGCATACGTAAAAAAAATAAATAAATAAATCACTAAAAGGTGTGTTTCCCCCCCAAATTTCACATTTTTGCAAGGGTTAATAGCAGAAAATACCCCCCAAAATTTGTAACCACATCTCTTCTGAGTATGGAGGTACCCCAAAAGTTGACCTGAAGTGCACTACGGGCGAACTACAATGCTCAGAAGAGAAGGATGTCATATTTGGCTTTTTGAGAGCAAATTTTGCTCGGGGGGCATGTCGCATTTAGGAAGCCCCTATGGTGCCAGGACAGCAAAATAACCCCCACATGGCATACCATTTTGGAAACTAGACCCCTTGTGGAACGTAAGAAGGCGTAAAGTGAGCATTTACCCCCCACTGGTGTCTGTCATATCTTTGGAACAGTGGGCTGTACAACATTTTTTTATTTGCACAGCCCACTGTTCCAAAGATCCGTCAGACACCTGTGGGGGGTAAATTCTCACTGCACCCCTTATTACATTACGTGAGGGGTGTAGTTTCCGAAATGAGGTCACATGTGGGGTTTTTTTTTTTTTTGCATTTGTCAAAACCGCTGTAACAATCAGCCACCCCTGTGCAAATCACCTCAAATGTACATGGCGCACTCTCCCTTCTGGGCGTTGTTGTGCGCCCCCAGAGCACTTTGCGCCCACATATGGGGTATCTCCGTACCTCGGGAGAAATTGCGTTACAAATTTTGGGGGGCTTTTTTCCCCTTTACCTCTTGTCAAAATGAAAAGTATAGGGCAACACCAGCATGTTAGTGTAAAAAGTTTATTTTTTTTACACTAACATGCTGGTGTAGACCCCAACTTCACCTTTTCATAAGGGGTGAAAGGAGAAAAAGCCCCCCAAGATTTGTTAGTCAATTTCTCCCGAGTACGGCGATACCCCATATGTGACCCTAAACTGTTGCCTTGAAATACGACAGGGCTCCGAAGTGAGAGCGCCATGCGCATTTGAGGCCTGAATTAGGGATTTGCATAGGGGTGGACATAGGGGTATTCTACGCCAGTGATTCCCAAACAGGGTGCCTCCAGCTGTTGCAAAACTCCCAGCATGCCTGGACAGTCAACGGTTGTCCGGCAATACTGGGAGTTGTTGTTTTGCAACAGCTGGAGGCTCCATTTTGGAAAGAGTGGCGTACCAGACGTTTTTCATTTTTATTGGGGAGGGAGGGGGGCTGTGTAGGGGTATGTGTATATGTAGTGTTTTTTACTTTTTATTTTATTTTGTGGTAGTGTAGTGTAGTGTTTTTAGGGTACAGTCGCACGGGCGGGGGGGTTACAGCGAGTTTGAGCTGCCGCGCAAATTTGCTGCATTGCAAACTTGCAGCCTGATACTCACTGTAAGCCGCCTGCCCATGTGAGTGTACCCTGTACATTCACAGGGGGGGGACCTCCAGCTGTTGCAAAACTACAACTCCCAGCATGCCTGAGAATGTTTGGGAGTTGTGGTTTTGCAACAGCTGGAGGCACACGGGTTGGGAAACACTGAGTTAGGAAACAATGTTTCCCAACCAGTGTGCCTCCAGCTGTTGCAAAACCACAACTCCCAAACATTCTCAGGCATGCTGGGAGTAGTAGTTCGGCAACATCTTTAGAGCCAGATGTTGCCGAACTACAACTCCCAGCATGCTTGGAGTTGTAGTTTTGCAACATCTGGAGGACTAGTTTGCAGACCACTAATACAGTGGTTCCCAATCTGTGCCCTTCCAGATGTTGCAAAACTACAACTCCCAGTATGCCAAAACTGTCCAGGCATGCTGGGAGTTGTAGTTCTGCAACATCTGAAGGGCCAGATGTTACAGAACTACAACTCCCAGCATGCCTGGACAGTAAGGGCATGCTGAGGATGTGTAGTTTTGCAACATCTGGAAGGGCACAGTGGTCCAAAAACTGTGGGACCTCCAGATGTTGCAAAACTGCAACTCCCAGCATGCCCAGACGCCAAGGGCTGTCTGGGCATGCTGGGAGTTGTAGTTTACAGGGTCCTATTACAGCAATGGCATGTCGCTTTACGGCGACGTG